>NW_020799097.1:14603978-14645044 GCF_003259725.1 Athene cunicularia
AGGGGCAGAGAGAGCGAGAGCCCTTTCTTCTCCCCTTTGATTTATATCCCCTTTCCTAGGGTCCGTCCCCTAGGTCAACCCACAGACCTACGTATCCCATGTACAGGGAGGGGTAAGGTGTTTCATGGGATGATGTAATTAGCATGATCATGACAGCCCTCGTTAGCATATTGAGGGGTGTCAACTTTAATATGCATTTCGTGGATAATGAAGCAAAGTTCATTCACCGGACACATGGACCTTGAAATCTGCCCCGGTGCCCCAGAGCAGAGCCATCCTGTCTCCACAGGGCTCTCTCCCCCAGATACATCGGGCAGCCTTATCAGCTTCGTCCTCCACAGAAAGCACCCTGTGACTCAGAGTTTTGTCTTGCAAGTGTTTGAGGCATATTTTCAATCAGCCTCAACTTTTGCTTCCCCAGGCTGTTTGTCTTAGTTTTTCACAGGCCTGGTTGCTCGGCTCTCACATCGAGACAGCCTAGAGGAGGGCAACAAAGATGATGAGGGGCTGGAACACCTCCCCTGCGAGGACAAGCTGAGAGAGTTGAGGTTGTTCAGCCTGGATAAGAGAAGGCTCTGGGGAAAACTTATAGCAGCCTTCCAGTACTTAAAGGGAGCCTACAGGAAAGATAGGAAGGGACTCCTTATCAGGGAGCGTAGTGATAGGACAAGAGGTAATGGTTTTAAACTGAAGGAGGGCAGATTAAGTTAGATGTAAGGAAGAAATTTTTTTACTGTGAGGGTGGCGATGCACTGGAACAGGTTACCCAGAGAAGCTGTGGCTGTCCCCTCCCTGGAAGTGTTCAAGGCCAGGTTGGACGGAGCTCTGAGCAAACTGGTGTAGTGGAAGGTGTCCCTGCCCATGGCAGGGGGGTTGGAACTAGATGATCTTTACGGTCCTTTCCAACCCAAACCATTCTGTGATTCTATGATAAAGAAAACAATGTACACAAGCAGATATGGTAATGTTTCAGAAATCTTCCACCTTTATTTGTCAAAATGTCTTGCAGTTATGCTATCATTTATGAAAAAAAATGAGACAGGATACAATGTGTTTTAGGCTAACACCAGGTGTGTTGTTCAAGCAGTGATCATATGCATTTTCTTCTCTCTGTTTTGTATTTGAATCATAATCATTGCCAGAGCATTGAAAGCCAAGCTAGGACTCCCCTTGTCTCTGAATGTTTCATGCTCATATGGGAATGAATGTTAGAAGATATGTCATTTGTTTTCAAAATACTGCAATAAATCACATCACAAAGTTCAGAGCCGTGATTGTATGAACAGACTTCATTATGTCAAATCTTGATTTTGGAGTTGGTGATGTAAACTCAGAATACATATTAGTGACAGCTAGAAAGAATCGTATCTATGTGATTTTTATCAGCTCTAAGCAGCTTTCAGATTAACTTCAGTTATGAATGGACTTGCTCACATCTCCAAAGAATACTCATCTTACTTAGAATTTGTCTTCCACAAATGCTTTTAGTCATTTCTGTAACATTCCTGTCATTCTTATACCTCCTGTCATGTTTCACACATTAATTTCCAAAGGATATAGCTGAGCATCCCTATATTTTTTTGACCTTTACACTAAATTTTAGCAAGCTAGATCTCTTCTTTTTCATGTTCCCCAACTTTTTTCTGCCTCTTACAGGGTTAATGGTTTTTTGTACTGATGACTCTTAGAGCACTGCCTTGTTTGCCTTTGTATGGATAACAAGTTTCTCAGGAAGGTTAAAGCAGGAAAATAGAAAAGAGAGCAGATTTGTAGTAAAGACCAGTAACAAGGACAAGCATGATCAAAAGGTACATGTTCCATGAGAAGAGAGGAGAGAAAAGACAGAGACACATCTAATTCTCAGAAGAGAGCAGGCTGGGGACCAGAGGAGATATATTTGCAAGCAAGCCCATCCCTTCCATAGTCAAATCATCATTAGTGTTTCTATTATTTAGGACATTAATAAGGACAATACATAAACCTGGAAGAGTGCTAAGACTTGGGCACTGGTTTTGTTTGTTTGTTTGATACACTTCATGTCCTTCTGTCCTCCCAGGATGCACCCAACCTTCACTGAAATTGTGCTATTTTAATAATAATTGAAATAAAGTTCCCTCAATTTTTTATCAGTGATTATCTCTGACAATAATAGCATGTGGCACTGCAACTACTGTTGGTTGTCATTATGAATGAAGTCTAAAAATTTTACTTCTAATTTTTTTACACCTCTTGAAAGTCTCAGCCAGTATCTTCTGGATTAGCCCTGGCAGGTACAACTGACAGAATCCAGCTCAGATAATTCCCAAACAGTAGATTCGAGACAACAGAGAGCTCTGTTCAGTAAGAAGGGAAGAGCAGGTTAGGCAATAGCGGCTCTCCTCTCCAACTGTTCCCTAGCTATGTTTGCCACGGATTCTCTCAATGCATTCCCTTAGCCTCACCACTTTCCTCATTTTTAGGGGTGGCAGAGTCAACATCACTACTTTCCCTTTCCACATATTACATTCAGAAAATGGAGGTGGAAACAAAGAGGATTATCTTCCCTACCTTCTGTAATCTGAACTAGGAGTTCTAGGCACCTGTGTCAAGTGACTTTATGTATCCGTTTCTGTCCTACAGGAAACTCTTCCCAGTTTATACAGATGTTATATATAACAGCAATGAAAACTTAAAAATACTGTAAAGTAATTGCAGTTGAATTAGTGTGACCTGAAGATAATATCCAAGCAATGCTATATCCTTATACTTTTACAGTTACCTCCTCTTACAGTGTGTATTCATTCATTTATCTGTTGTAATATGTTCCTACACTTTGTGGTATCCACTGTCTTACTAATGTGCTAAGGCTTAAGATACTTAGAACCTGCCAAGGTATTTCTAACAGGCACTCCTAGCCTCTTTCCAGTTAGGTTCAATCCAAGAAACACAGAAGAACAGAACAGAGCCAGTAGCATTCTGCCAAAGAAGCAATTTCTTCTGCTTAATATTTTTTTTTTTTTTTACATTGGATCCTGTTTACTTCATTTGTCCCATTTTTAATTTAGTCTTATGAACTCAGGTGGTAGGAGATTTTGTATCATAGGTTGCAAAATGGCAGCAAACATCAGTCAACAAAATTGTCTGACATAAACCAAAGGACAGCTGAAAATTACAACCTCTGCCTTCCTCCTCGCTGTTCCCTCAGACTGTCGGCAGCCTCTGCCAGCGGCTGAGCACAGGCACTGCTGAACGCTGCAGCATCCCTCCCTTCCCAAAGCCCCTTGGGTTTATAGACAGCGTTTCACGGGTCTCTGTCTACCTTTGCACTTCCCTTTCTTATCAAACTATCAGTTAACTACTTCAGTCTCTGCTCTCCCGTGGAGCAGTAGGTGTTCTCTAGCAGACCGGACGAGAGATTTATCCTGACTGGCAATTTTGCAATCCCGGTGGCTGCACTAAAGCTAAAGGCTTACTAAGAAGCAAAATAGCATGATCCAAAGCGTGACAGAGAGCCCTTATTTAAACTGGGGCACCCCCCGGCCGTTCCCGCCTCCCGCCGCGGGCTGCCGCAGCAGCTCGGCTTTGGCAGGCGGCGGCGCCGGCCCGGCTCACTCCGCACCACGAGGTGGCAGAGCTGAACCGCCGTCCGGAGCCCGGCTGGGCTCGGCTGGGCTCGGCTCGGCTGGGCTGGGCTGGGCTGGGCGGCCTCTGCGGGCAGCCTGCCTAGGGGTAGGAGAAGAAAGACGCATCCGAGCCCTGAAGCAACTACAATACCTGCTCCTCAAGCAGAGAGTCTCCCTTTCTTTCCCTTCCACTATCAGGTTAACGGGTCGAGGCAGTCCCAAACCGGTCGAGACTGGGTGAAGACTGGATTGAGAGCAGCCTTGCGGAGAGGGACTTGGGGGTATCTGTGGGTGGAAAACTGGCTATGAGACAGCAGTGTGCGCTCACAGCCCAGAAAGACAGCTGTATCCTGGGTTGCATCAAGAGAAGAGTGGCCAGCAGGTCGAGGGAGGGGATTCTCCCCCTCTACTTTACTCTCGTGAAACCCCAGCTGCAGTGCTGTGTTCAGCTCTGGGCCCCCAACATAAGAAGGACATGGACCTGCTCAAGACAGCCTTGGGCAACAAAGGGCAACAAAGATGATCAGGGGGCTGGAGCACCTCCCCTATGAGGACAGGCTGAGAGAGTTGGGGTTGTTCCGCCTGGAGAAGAGAAGGCTCTGGGGAGACCTGATAGCAGCCTTCCAGTACTTAAAGGGGGCTACAGGAAAGATGGGGAGGGACTTTTTATTAGGGAGTATAGGGATACGACAAGGGGTAATGGCTTTAAACTGAAAGAGGACAGATTTAGATTAGACGTAAGGAATAAATTTCTACCTGTGAGGGTGGTGAGACACTGGCACAGGTTGCCCAGAGCAGCTGTGGCTGCCCCCTCCCTGGCAGTGTTCAAGGCCAGGTTGGACGGGGTTGTGAGCAACCTGGGCTAGTGGAAGGTGTCCCTGCCCATGTCAGGGGGGTTGGAACCAGATGATCTTTAAAGTCCTTTCCAACTCAAACCATTCTGCCATTCTATGATTTATTTTTTTTCCAATTTATGAAGAAATTTCATACAAAATATTTTCGGGAAGGATGTGGCACAGACAACAGTGGTACAAGACTAGGAGAACAAATCCTATTTTTTAACCGATTTTTTATGAGTTCACTTTAAAGTAATTTACACATCTCTTGTCACCAAAATTAATAGGCAGACTGGTTTCTAGAACAGTCCTGCTTCCTACACTTCTTCAATGTCTTCCAGCAGAGTCCATCTTGCTCCTACTGGGCTAAATCTATTTAAAACACCAACTAATACTCTACACCTGCATGCTGTCCTCCAACAGAGCAGACGCAGCTGTTTTCTCCTGGGTTTGAAGTACCCATATGCTTTGTTACAATGTGATAACCCTGGTGGTAAATATTCTTCAATCACACAACATTGCTTCAATGTAAGACTAGGATGGCAAAATAACCTTAATCTGGGGAACAGATGGATTGTATAAAGCTGTCTGTGGTCAGCTCTCAACTGTCCCCCTTGGGAAGAACTCAGTGGGAGTCTCCTCCAAATGACAGATTTCCTTCATTTACAGCACTGCCCAAAAGGGGATTTCCTGCTTCAAATTTTCACTGCAGATCATTCCAAGACACTTGATTTCTTTTATCTGACCTATTGTAGTCTGTCACCAACATACACCCAGTGACCTGCTCTTAGTGCAAGAGACATCTATTATTTTTTAACTTATAGATCATATATAGAGATATTTTTTGCTAAAGAATCAAGTTTAGGTGTTGCACAACCAAAGGACAGGCAGAGTTAGTTATGAAGGCAAAATAATTTAGCATTATTTGTCACCAATTGATGTCACAATTTGAACTTCCACAATTATCCTTTAAGAAACATAATATTTTGGTGAACTAAGCCCTTTTCTGATGAGACACATTACCCAGGAAAGGATACATTTAAGTGGAGGAAGATTCCAGTACGAGTACAGGAGAAGATCACAAAATAGGCAGGTAAGTCATTTGGCTTTCCTGTACTGGAGAGGATGATTAGAGGTCAGAAACCTCAAGAAATCATTTAGTGCAGAAAGAAATGCATGTCAGGCTTAGCTACCTAGCTGCTTCATTCAAGCAGAGTAGGAACGGCGTACAGGATCCAAGGTGCAGATTGATTAAGCGATCAGTTGCAAATCTGACTCATGTGCAGTCAATAGTAGCACCAGGATTTTCAAATGTTCTGTGAATTGTTTAGCTGGACAGTCATTTTACCATTATGGATCAGAAATGACAGATTGCAAGTGACTAATTTACAGGGTGACATCCCTTCCTGAAGTACAAGGAAGCTCTTCACAAAAGGGGAGATACATGATTAATTATTTTCCCCATCTGCATTTTACTGAATGTAAAGGATAATTTGTCCTGTCTCATTTTGTTAGGGGCTAATTGTGACCTGAATGATGTCATCAGAGTGGGTAAATAGCCTAACAGTGGTAAAGAACTTGGGGGAAGCTGTAGATTTTCTGTATGTGGCCTTTGTAAACTGAGGCCATAAAAATGGAATTATTGGGTAATGACGGAGGTAGTAAATGTATACTCACACTTTTTGTTTAACACCTCCGGTTGCTTTTTAGTATCTGTCCTTAAATTTACACCTTTCCAAAATGGATATTTGTCCCATACTGAGAGCTTTCTCCTCCTCCCAGAAGGAGAATAGGAAAAACTGAGTTGTTTTTCCCTGCTTTCATAAAAGAAGCAAGTCCCTTTTTATCAATATGCTTCAATAGCCCAAGCTTTCCAGCTGACAGAGAAATGCAAGCGGGCAACCACATACCTTTTGCTATCCTTTGGGAAAAGTGACCAAAACATGGTGAGATCATGATTCCTTGAAAAGTTCAGTTTGCAGACACTGAAAGAAACATGGATATGTTCATTTACCAACAAGTAGGAATGATTTTTTTTTATCTCTGGAAAAGCCACACTTCACTTTGGTGTCCAAATGGGCTGTTTGTTTTCCTTTCTACTGTGCCACTCGTCAAGAGAACTGAGACTATGGATACCACTGTTTGTCAGAAAATGATTGCTTAATTAGAAATACAGACCTGTGAAGAATGAGTATAAGTGACATTATGTCTGAGCAGAAAGGATGCAGGGGGGAACAGGCATGAATAGACACAAATAAGGATAGCAAGCAGGACTGGGTTTGAGCAGAGAAAAAAAGCAGGAAACTGGATGAATAAGAACAAAACTGTCTACACAAAACTGTCTGCAGATCACTACAAGACACATTTTTCTCTGGATCTTGGTACTCTGAACATTCTTATCCTTTCACTGTCATGAAATAGCTGGAATGCTGAAAGCGTATAGAAAGATTTTCTCCTCTAGAGGGAAGACCTACCTACAAATACCCACAGTTAGTCTGTTTACTCAAGTGAGCAGTTTAGTTACTGAACTCTTTTTACTCAAGTCACACCATTCTAGGATGTCAGAACAACTTCAGCTAAGCAGTCCTCTAATAGAAAATGCAATTCTGTCAAAACCAAAATACTTCAAAATTCAATCACTTTGGTCTATGCTTCATTCCCAAGGAAAAAAAGCTCACCAATGTCAAAGCATCTGATCGTTCAATTTAAAACCAAATTCTAACTCCAATATATAGCTTTTTTCTTGAATTAAAGTAGGAACATTTCAGTCTTGCAGAATTGAAATGCCATGTACATCTGAAACAAATTTATTAGACATCTATTTCAGGAATAATGCAGTATTAGGAATAATTTGTATTTTGTTTGAAACTGAAATGAAAATAAGATTCAGCATCGTGGTAAAAAAAAAAAAAAAATAATAAAAAAAAAAAATCCTGTTCTTTCCCTAGCTCTGTGATGAATATTATTTGATGTGTGGACTCTTTTTTTTTTTTTTTTTTTTCCAGAGAATCATAGCTTAATTCAATATATAGAGCATGCTAGAAAATAAATCATAAATCTTTTCTCTGTGTGTTATATTTGTGCCTTTTTCAGAAGGCTGTTATACAGAAGTGGTGACAAAGAGGGAAAATACTTTCTCCCCCTTTCAGTGGGACCTATGGAGTGATCAAGCAAAATTATAGCTCTGTCCTCCTGTGAGAGCAGGGAAGAGACATGGTCATGATTCAGTTTTCTCCACCCTCATTGCTACATCAGCAGCTGGTCTATATCTTCCAAAATATGCTTTTAGAAGACATAGCTGTTACATTCCTAGCAGCTCACAGAGAAAGATTGTGTCTGTGCTTCTCAAGGTACATGCTACAGGCTCTGCCAAAACAGCCCCATCACCCTTTGCTTGTTGTTCCCCTGAAACCCCAGCAAAAGAACTTTAAGTAAAAAAGGTCACATGCTCGGATCTAAGGCTGTCCTGGCCTGGACAGCATGTTGGTTCACATGGTGGTAGCTTTCCTGGTTCCACCTTCTAAAACGTACTAAAAGGCAGCTATAAATATGTGACTGTTATTCAGGATATTACTTTTCAATCCAAACAGTGCCAGCAGCTGCCACAGAGGTAGTCTCAGGATGGACTGACAAAAATAAAAGCAATGGTCCCAGAAACTGCTAATAGAAAGAAGATCGTCGAGGAAGAAGATGGGCAAACTTCTTTATCAAGATACAGAAAAAGTTCAAGAGCTCTAATTTAGGAAATTATGTTTTGCTTTGGCAGGAATAGCCAGGGAGGCAGAAGACAGCAATTTCCTTCATTTGGTGAGTTCATCTGTTTTGAACTCTGCTTTCCAGCAATGACTTCTTTCCCCTAGGAACACAAGTGTAAGTCTAAGCAACATTTTCCCTCTCTCTGAAGGGTAGATAGGGCCAAGCATTTCCAATGAATTCCTCTATCAAAGCCTATGCTCTTCTGTGCTCTTTTCTTAGGACCTTGAAACTCATGTTTACTCTGCTCAGTACTATGAAAGCTTACAAAACAGATAGATCAAGGAAAAAGCATAAACTTTTCCAAACACTTGAACTTGATAGAAGTTTGTTTGCCAAGAGCAATGCCATCCTCCTCAATTATATCTATGAGTGTGAAGACAGCAAAGTAAACAAATTATTCCTCCTGTTACTCCATGTATTTTCTCTGCAAATACACTTTGCTATCCCTAAGGTTACTGGAAGGGGCCTTCCCTTTCCTTCTTTCTGGTGTAAGCTGAAATTCATTTCACTGAAGAAGTATGAAGTGATGCCAGAATAAGAGAAATCATAGGCAACTGTGTGCTGTGTTGGAGGAACTTGTAGGAAGCTATATATGGAGCAGAAAAATGACAATGTTAGTACTTCTCTCAGCTAAGTAGATTACCAAATGTTCTGAATTTACAATTTAAATGAATCAATCACTTTGTCTATTACTCTAGATTTAGAATGGTGAAGCTAAGAACAGAATCAGTCCATTGTTTCTAAGGCAGCTGTTAAATATGTGAAGCATACAACAGCCTTCCTAATGAAAAAAGAAAACCAACAAATCCGAACAACAAAAGAACCCCAACACCCACACATACATCCCACCACTGCTAGCAAAAGTACAACTAGAAAAGCTCAAGATCATTACAGAGGCAAAAATTATAGCTCTTTCCTCATCTACAGACCTGCAAAAACTTGACTTCTTTACACTGTAACTAATTTGTCAGATTGTTTGTTAAATCTTCCTTGGAAAGTCAACAGAAGAACAAGGGTTTAGACAAAGACTTTCAAAAACACAAAAGGGAGGTAGGCACCTAAATCTCATCATCTTCTGTGCACGTGGTGTCCCCAGCTTCCATTTATCTTATTGGGAATCACCATCCCACTTAGATTTCCTTTTCACACTAAATTATTTCTTAGTTATTCTGTTTCCCTGCAACAAGTCTTATACAAACTTGATTAGAGTGAAGAAACAATCAGATCCTTATCCTGGTCTGGATAAACTGAGTGGCCTTTCAGTTGTTTTACCCTGAATAA
Organism: Athene cunicularia; assembly: GCF_003259725.1. NCBI lineage: Eukaryota > Metazoa > Chordata > Aves > Strigiformes > Strigidae > Athene > Athene cunicularia. Next base: position 14,613,454 of record NW_020799097.1, read on the forward strand.
AAAATGCTATCCTTTCACCTAAAGAAAGATGGGCAAACTGTGCAATTGCTAACAAACAAACTGCAGACTCGCATGAGAAAGTGTACATGTCTCATCTGGGAACCATTATGCATTGATTAAATTACAAGTAAGTTCAACCTAAGACTTACTGTTTTTTCTTGTTTGTTTGAGTTGGCTACTAAGATTGATCACCTTGGAGAAATTAATCACAACAATGGCAAATCCTAAGTCAGACCATTTAATTAGACCAGTTACTCTCATTAAGAGTTTTATCTTACAAGAGAGGACAGTGAACTATTTAATATAGCCAAACACTAGCAGATTGGAAAATACAAGGTATCTATAGAGTAAATCTACTGATCTATACAGAAAGTATTCATCATCAACTGTCCTATCATTATACCTGTAGGACAGTAGCACATTAATGACCTTGTTGAATGTGAATCATGAGGATTCTCTCCTCTGATCCCTGCTTCCCACTGCTCATACTTCACGTTCTAGCATTAACCTCCATAGCATTTAATGCTCATCTTTCATCTCCCTCCACTCCAAGCTCCACTTATCTCTATGCTCCCCATCACTCTGACCCCTCTTCTTCCAATACTCAGACTTGGTAGAAGACATTTCTCTTTGCCTTTTTTTGGCTATCTTTCTTTTTCCTTGGAATGATCCTAACTCCGTATGGCTTTAAAAAAAAGTCCTCAGTTACTATGCTTTTTAGTGGGCATCAGAGTTTACACCTGGTTCTACCAATTCAAGGACAACTGTGTAGGCATAAATTCCCTACACAGGCAACTTGTAGATGGCCCTGAAGACCTCCGGAGGGCACTGTAAGGACACCTAAATGAGGCTCTGAATTTTTCTGGTGAATGTCTAAGGAACCAACAGGCTATGCTGAGCACCTCCATCCAGATCATCACACAGGTAACTCACAGACCACATATGGCCCCTTATAAAGAGAAAGGGGTGTGTCTGTGTATGGTGGGGATGTCTGTCCCCTCCTGTTAGTAACTATCTTGTATAATTACCTTAGTTTTGCTCATCTGACCAAGAAACAGAAATTTTGTGCAGAACAGAAATTTCAACCAGCTGAAGAAGGATTGCAGAAGAATACCCTAACCCCAGTTCTAGTCTGTGGCTACCCTTGCTGTTGAAGAGGGTAATGTTGAAGAGGTCATGTAATCATGAATCCTCAGGCAGACTGGGGAAAAGTCTGCTACAAGTAGTGTTTCAGATCCCACTCTTTGCAATACATATGGACATTGATTATTACACCATAACAGGTTCCATTTTTGTACAGTCCTGGAAATATTAATCTGAACATGAAAGCACTGTTAATCAAACATGTGCCCTAACTGCTAGAATCTGGACTCAGCCTAGACTACCACCAGATTGGGTTTCCAGACACAAGGACAATGGACCAAATGTCATAGGCAGATAGAGCAGAATACCCACTATAGGTCATTATAGCACTGTGGAGGTGCAAGATCTTGCTTGCTAGAATGCAGGGGACAGGGGAATCCCTTACATTTTCTGAATAAGAGTTTACCCTTTAGGCTATGATGCAAAACTATAAAGGTTCCCCCATGCCCTTCCTCAAAGCAAGATAGTCTGTACTGTAGTGTGAGTACCTAGCTTGAGGCATGCAGTCCAACCAGGGCAGGATAAGGCAGGGAGAGCAAACAGATGGTCTGGCTACTGGCTGAGAATTCTGTGGAACACAGTTGCCAAAATTTCAATAAGCAAGGTTTAAGAAAGCTTGTTCTGTCCCTTTTTAAACTAACTGTTTTACAGTCAGGACTTGGAAAGTGAAACCCTGATTGCTATTCTTATTGCATTGATGATCTTTCTTCTTTCTTTCTTCTACCTCTGTCTATTAAAAGATATTTTTTCCTCACTACACATTTGCTCAGCCTATATTGTCACATCTTCCTGGCTGCTACAGCACAACTGCTAGACAATAAAATGAAAAATCTGGACAGTGGTGTATCATACAAAAATTTTCTGTACCAAATCAAAGTTTGGGTTAATAAGCTTCTCTCAGGAAACTTTTTAATACTTGATACTCAAGCTCAGTTGAGTAGTAGTATAACTGCTCACTGTTCAAGTTAATTAATCCTCCTTAGGTCTAATTTTACCAAACATGAAAATGCCATATTGGTTTATCCATAATAACAAGAACTAGAATGAACAGGTGCTTTCTGATGGAACGAGAAATCAATTTAAAGTAACCCAGCAAATTAATCCTGAGTGTAGCTCTGCTGAACTGCAGTACCCACTAAAAATACTGACCACAATGTAGCCATCTGAAAATCTACATCTGAAAGAGATGCCACTGAGACAATCCACAAGTTAATATAATCCTATAATATCTGATCTGGAAGCATTTGATCAGAATTTATTTTTCCATGTGATAGTTTCAGTGGCTAGTACATCATGATATAACCCCTCCTTTAATTGTATATTAGAAAAAACATTATGCCACTACATTTAAATCTTTTTTTTTTTTTTTTTTTTTTTTTTTGCCTTAATCCATGTTTCCCAATTTGTTGGCTGAACAAAGTGAAGCCCTATAGGCAGCTGGATGTTATATCCCAGCCTGTAAAACTGTAACTTTACAAACCACATTTGATTCACTCTAAAGCTTCAAGAAAAATCTAACCTCAGCTGGCAGAACCCATCACATATTTACATATGCTGATGGGTTGACTATCTGATGCCACAACATGCAAAAGCTGTGAGCTGTGATGTCTCCTATAAAACTCTGGTAGCAGTTTCTCTCTTTTCTTCTTTACTGAATATATAACCATGCAGGTACAGAAGTCTTCATGCTGCATTAATAAATTTCAGATGGAATGGGGAATTTTTGTTCTGCCCATAGTTTTTATTTTAGAAGAACAATTGGTATGTATTACCATTAGTATTTGTACTGCAAAACTCTATAAAGCTTCAGGCACAAGAAAGTGCCTTGTGCTGAGGCACACCAGAAACACAGCAGAAAAGTGGTCTCTCCTCCAAGCAGTTTACAACACATGTGAATCATCTGAAGGCTACAGACTTCTGAAATCTGTTTTACTGTTAGATGCTATTGTTACTTTTACATCTATTATCTCACTGGTCTGCTTCATTGGCAGTGAAACCAATGGTTTGGAAATGATACAATTTTCTCTGTATAAGTAACCCTGTAGGTTCTCGCCTATTTATAAAAGGTTGTGATTTCATAAATAGATTTCTAAGATTTTGTAATATACATTTTACATCCTTTAAAGATCTTCGAACATTTTATAGCTCTCAAAATGTCTCTTAGAACAGTCTAGGATCACTAGCACCCCAAAGCTGACAGGAAAATCACTGGTTTTTACTAAAATGACTAATAAACAAGTCCACCTACATTTAAAGTGAATGGAAACTCTGACTTCGTCTTCTGTAGGCATTAAATATAACTTCAGAAAACTCTACAAATTCATGCAGCCAAAGTTAGAAAGTAACAAAAATAATATAACATTGATTCTTTTTATTTAACTGTCTATTTGTTAACTCCACATTAGACAGCAATATCATCTATAACTTGTGCCTAACTGTATGTATTTTTACTATAGTAGTTCAGCTTATAAATCTCCTTAGCTGATTAAATCTTGTAACAAATATTTAGCTCTTAAGTAGCTTGCTGTAGTTTGAAACTCAGCCATTTGTGTGTTGCTGATCATGTATCTGAAAATCTCATAACAATTGCAGATATTTCAAATATAGGGATTAAGCACCAAAATAACTCTGTGGGATACACCGTTATGTAAATTTGTCAAGCTTATTCTTTTTTTAAAAAAAACAGGCAGGTGTAAGAGCCTTATTTTTGTGGTTTGTTGTTTTCAAGAAAGCATGGTCACAGAACAGGTTTTTCAAACAGTTGATATTATGACTGCTATCATTCCAAGTGAAAATTGATATTTAGGATCAAAATAATAATTTTTAAAAGGGAATAAGAAAAAGCAGAGACAAACCCATTGAAAACTGAGCCTCTTTGCCTATCCCTGAAGATCTCATAAGTCCACATATACCTAAGGAAGGTAAAGTTTTGTTTCTACACTTGTTCAGAGCACTGACATCATTGCAATGTCTCACCTTGATCTAGTTGAATCAGGCTGCATGTAACAATAATCAGTACTTTATGTGAAACAAGACTGGTATTGTCAAAAGTCCCCCTTTAAAAGAGCAGTTCATCAACAGGTTGAACACTCATACAGAAAGCAGGAGAGCATGTTTCAGGCCTTCCCACTACCTGAGAGAACTCAAAAGTTACATATCCCAAGGAGGGAGGCTAGGAAAGAAGTCCAAGATACAAATCCTGTGTGGGGATGTCTTCCTAAGTCAAGCAGGCCCCAGGGAGTTTTGGAATTTGTGATTCTTCACCTGTCTAGTTGAAGTCTTACTCAACTTGCTGGTATCCGAGCATTCATTTTCAGAAAGCCAGCTTTCTAATTTTCTTGTGTAGGAGCACAGCAGAGAAATCTGGATTTTAAACAAGGACCAACTGCCTGAGTGTTAAGAGTTTCGGTTCCCAACACTTTAAAATCTGAGTCTTCATCTATTCCAACAAGGGAAAACAATTAGATCTGTGAAGTTTCTATATGCCTGTGAATGTTATCTATTTAAAACTTCATTCCACCTGTACTGTGCCACAGCATCTGCTGTTACCACTAAAACCAATAAGCAAAACTCCCACAAGCCAATAATAGATATCAATGACATATGTATCACGCAAATCACCAGCTATTAGTAATACAGAGAAAAGCAAAAGTGTTAACAAAGACTGACCTCCTCTTATCCCTATTACTTAATCTAAATTTCACATTTTTTGTATAGATGATTTACTGTAACCTTAGATTTCACATAAGGAAAAAAGTGATGTCACTACATAACAAGTTATGTTGGTGGCATATAATTGCTAGTACATCTGAGAAAATCCTTTGCTGAGTTGTTACAGATCTGGGAGTGCAGTCTTATAGTGAATATAACCAACCCCTTTATAATATTCAGACCAGTATGCAATTTTATCCCTTTTGAATCATTTATAGAGATTTAGATGTCTTGAGATTCAGCAAACCTGTACAGAGGACATATAGCAAGCTTTTCTCCTCCTCATATATTACCAGAGCCATTAAAGAATGAATTAATAATCTAATGACAAAAATTCAGAAAGATTAGAAAAATATCTGTTATTACAAGATTAGTGGATTAGACAATGATCTTTTACTTCTCCATATCTCCCAGGTGTAATAGCAGCAGTGGTAGTTTAACCATGGATTTGAAAGGAAAAATTCTAATGTGTGGCTTATCTTTTCCTATCTTTCTTCTCATATCCATAAACAATGTGCTATTTGTGACACCTTTTTTATTCTGACTAGAAGTAACTAAATTTTCTATTTGAAATGAAGACTACATAGCATGAAGAAAAGAGAAATCAACCTAAATACCACAAGTGATTGAGTAAAGGACATTACTTTTCCCTATAAATATTGTTCCTTTCATCTTCTCTGGTGTCAGAGTAAGAACTGAATAAGCTAGTTAGTCATCACATCAACCACAGATGGTAAAGGATCAGGTTCAGAGTCCTTCTTCTTCTCACCAGGCAGACACATGACACAGTGCTGCTAACTGACATGGAAACCAGCCAAAGCTATCGAAACCTTCTCTACACCCAGAGACTGCTGACCTGCATATTTACAAAAGGAATAAATCAAATTGTGGGATAAAAAACTGAAAAGAAAAAGGATTTATTTAGACAGAGAGTGTGTGAGAACCCAGCCCTGAGTATATTGAGCCTGCAAGTATTCAGATGTGAGGCAGGGAAAAGAGTATACACAGGTGCACGTACCAGCATATGGGTGCATGCAGTCAGGCAAGGTGGAGAAAGGCCACAGGGACTTACACATCTGCTTTTTTTCCCAGATTGGGGAGGAACATGTGGAAGGAGCCCTCTATTCTGCACAAAACAATAGTGACTGAGTATGGTATGTGTGCACAAGAAGCAGATTTTCAGTTGCTCTGCTGTTGCCTTCTAAATCAGGTTACTATTGACAATAAACTTAAGCTTACATAACTAAAGACCATTACCAAAAGAAGTATCTTGCCCTTTTACCTGCCTCTTTCCCCATAATCCTGTCATAAATTAAAACCAAACAGACTAAAATGTAATCTGACAATATCAAAATAGTACTGATTTCCACCTGTATAATTTTCTTGACAAGCAGAGACATAGCCCCATAGCTAATTGCTACTGCAGACACAAGGAAGACAGCAGGACACATGGGCAGAGACTGAGAATAGAATACAACCTAATGCTTTCGTTAGTTTAAAATGATCCTCAAACAACCAATAATTCTCTTTCAAATGAGAAACAACAGCAGAAAGTGAGTGCCATCCTCCAACTCTTTTATTCAGTCTGCTTTTGCTCAGCATGCCCTTGAGAAAATGGCATACCTAGAAGACTTTGCCAGAAGCACGAAAAAATATCAAGTACATTTATTCTATTAGCATTTTATATGGTGATTAGTGTCTAATTACAAATCATTATAGTAATGGTGCATTTAGCAAGTATATCCCAACAGTGCTATATCTCTAGCCTCCTTATTAGCTGAGTAAGTCATCACCTGCACGAACTGAACCTGGAAATTCAAGTTAACCTTCTGTACTACAGCTGAAAGTCAGATTTCATATCCAAAACTGTCTTGGACTCCACAACACCAAAATGTGTGCACAAGAGTTGTAACCTCCGCTTTACACCTGCAAAAGGCATATCAAGTTCATAGCGCTCTTTGACCCACATGCCCCTGGGAATCATATTTGCATCATTACTTCTTTTGATGAGCCAGCACCTGCAGACATTTAGATTGCAGTATACCAAAGCACCAATTTACACTAATTCAGCTGAAAAAGCTTGATAAGGCCCAAGGTCAGGCGAGAGTTTTGAGGGGGATTTTTCATGAAAAACAACCAAAAGGGCTCTTGGAACTTCTCCACAAACTCCTTTCTTGCAGATGAGCTTTTCCACCAGGTTTGACCTGAGATCAGCAACTCAACAGCTATCTGCATTGCAGTAAACTCCATACAGTCTCTTTAAAGGCCCTAGAAAACCTCTCTGCATCCTGTCAGAAGCCTAGCTGCATGCAGACATGCCTCATAATCTTTTCCAAAGTCTCCCAGATTCTGCTTTAATTCATTTCCCTGCTAACAGCATTTTCATATATGCCTTTCTTTCCCTACTTCTGTGTATGCAATGTCTTTCAAGAAGCCCATCTTCCCACAAAATCCCTGTCTATACCAGACAAAGCAAACAACAACCATCTTCTCACAGGCCCACCAACTTTATAAAGGAACAAAATAGGCAAATTGTTGATAAAAATGTTATTATCCATCACACAGAATCACAGAATTGTCTAGGTTGGAAAAGACCTTGAAGATCATCCAGTCCAACCATTAACCAAACACTGACAGTTCCCAACTACACCAGATCCCTCAGCATTAAGTCAAGCCGACTCTTAAACCCCTCCAGGGATGGGGACTCCACCACCTCCCTGGGCAGCCCAGTCCAATGCCTAACAACCTGTTCTGTAAAGAAATGCTTCCTAATATGCAGTCTAAACCTTCCCTGGTGCAAATTGAGGCCATTCCCTATTGTCCTATTGCTTGCTACTTGGTTAAAGAGACTCATCCCCAGATCTCTGCACCCTCCTTTCAGGGAGCTGTAGAGGGCGATGAGGTCTCCCCTCAGCCTCCTCTTCTCCAGACTAAACACCCCCAGTTCCCTCAGCCGCTCCCCGTACGACCTGTGCTCCAGACTCTGCACCAGCTCCGTTGCCCTTCTCTGGACACACTCGAGTCATTCAATGTCCTTTTTGGAGTGAGGGGCCCAAAACTGAACACAGGAATCGAGGGGTGGCCTCACCAGTGCCGAGTACAGGGGTCAGATCCCTTCCCTGTCCCTGCTGGCCACGCTAGTGCTGACACAAGCCAGGATGCCATTGGCCTTCTTGGCCCCCTGGGCACACTGCTGGCTCCTGTTCAGCCAGCTGTCAATCACCCCCCCAGGTCCCTCTCTGACTGGCAGCTCTCCAGCCACTCCTCCCCAAGCCTGTAGCGCTGCTGGGGGTTGTTGTGGCCCAAGGGCAGCCCCCGGCATTTGGCCTCATGGAAACTCCTCCAGTTGGCCTCAGCCCATGGCTCCAGCCTGTCCAGGTCTCTCTGCAGAGCCTCCCTGCCCTCGAGCAGATCAACACTCCCACCCAACTGGGTGTCACCTGCAAACTGACTGAGGGTGCACTCGATCCCCTCGTCTAGATCATCAGTAAATATGTTAAACAGGAGTGGCCCCAAAACCGAGCCCTGGGGGACACCACTCGTGACTGGCCACCAACAGCTATATACTAAAAATGTTTGTGCTATCCTCTCTAATTCATATAGTGTCTTCACAATATCAGAAACAAAGAGATGACCCCAGCTGGGATGAAAAAGAGGTTTGACCCAAACTTGAAAATTATTCAGCAATCTGTTTACTTTTTTAATAATACACAGACAAACATGGTTTTTTATCATGACAAACATTTACCAATAGGAAACTTTTAAATGAAATTATTCATTTTTAAATGAGAGATAGAGAAATTATAATTTGTGTGTCACCGCATGCAACCCAAACAATGTGATCTACAAGACTAAATATAAGTACATTAAATACCAGATAAAAATTAAATTGCTTTTCTCTAGAATGTTTCCAGTTAACTTGGTAGGTCTTCATACAGTTATGTACTGAGCTGTTATAAACTCTGAGGGCAAAATGCAGCAGCAGCAACATTAGGCTGACTGGACTGACATAAACAGCATGATCCACACAGTCGTGAGGGGGAAAAGATATAGTGCTATACTATGTGTCTAGGAACAGCAGGACCTCTATAAATTCAGTTGTTTCAGTATCTAAGGCCATTCTCAAATGTTATTTTTGTTCATCATTTCATGCCACAGACATTTCTTATACTTGTGTAGACATCATATTCTCTGCCATAAACTTCCATTTCTTGTTACTGTGGGATGCTGAGCTAACTCAGCATGGATAATCTTTCATACCTATGCTTGTAGGTGAGAATATGTTAAAAATTTTTGCATGGCTGAGGCATTAAATGGTAGCCAGTTAGTCATTAAATCTCAGGAACTGCTTAGAACTGTCTGTGGAGGGGATACAGAAATTACTTTGCCAAACATGATCATTATTTAGGCTATGAGAAACAAACTTTATGCCAATATATAGATTATAAATTTAATTGAAACCTTAAATTTTCTATGTATGACAGCCTTTTTTTAAAAAAAAAAAAAAACAAAAACACAAACTTAATTTAAGCAAAATTTCCTTTTTTATAGTGAAATATTTAGTCAGTCCTACATTTCATTCAGTTTTTTAGGAAGTGGGTTGCTTTATATATTACCATACTGATAAAAATGATTGATTCCTATCATTTCATTTCACTTTTATCATCCATTTTCTTAAGGTAAGTTAATGTCTGAGTTAATGAAAGACAGAAACTCCTGAACCTAGAATCACTGGTCACTCCAAAGTAAAGATGAATCCTAGCAAATGCTGTGAATAATGATTCACAAAAGATTCATATGACACATGTTCTCACTTTGGGTAACATCAAGCAGTAAAATTCTTATCTATACCTTAAACCACTCATTCTCTAGTCTAGAATATTATCAGTAGATACAAATCTCTTTAGAAATATATAAACCACTTTGTAACACAGTGCTCTGTATGTGTCGTCTCGCCTGTTTCCCAAAGAATCACTGTCCAAAGGTTACACTGGTATACTGACTCTAAATTAGAAGAATTGAGGAAGGGCTGTAAGATAAGGATATATAAATTATAATTAGAACAGGTTGCTTTTATATCCTTTCCAATTTAATTACAATCACTGTCATAAAAATGGATTAGATACTGCTGTTTTCTCTTCCCATTATCATCTTTGTCATAAGAATGAGAAATCCAAACTTCAATGCTTGTCAGCTTTAGTCGAATGCTGCATAGTTCTTTAACCTTTCTACAGCTATGTCATTTTATTGGCTGGCTTTTCCACTTCTTTCATGTTTAAACCAAAGTAGCTTGCAGTAATGAACTGGAATAGAAAACCAATCCTGTAATAGCATATTGAAAAGGCCAAAGCAGTTCATCACTGTGTAATCAATATAATAAATTAGACAACACAAATCTTATTCCCATGAAAAAGGCTAACAAAACATGCTAACATGGATTTACAGTGGTAAAATTAACTTATATGGAGAAAACAGGCCCATCTTACAGTTTTAGTATTTTATATCCTGAAGTTTTATCCTTTGGCATTGCACAGATATCAGTGAAATTCACAGTTAAGAGTACTGTAATAATTTAGACATATGCACACATTCCATGTTTTTAACATCTGTATCTTCCTTATTTCATTTCAATGCTAATATATGAATTTACTAGTTTATATTTTCTTTTAGAATGGACTAAGGTATATTCAAGAAAATAAAATTCTGTAAATATTGGCATTATTTTCGATCTGGAATGCCCAAAGTTTCTGGTTTTACGCCCTGATGCAAGAAAGACATTAAACACATACACAGGAAAAGACCTAGCATCTACCCTGGGCCTGTAGAGCCCTGGGTGACGAGGGTGTCCACTGCCAGGACAGTGAACCCCGGGCACGGCCAGCTCCCACCCTCCCCAGGAACCTGCAGGAGCAGGGTGCCAAGGAACAGGCAAGGTGAGATCACCTGAGGGCCTCTCTCTGATCTGCTAATTGGGTTACTCAAAAGTTAAAAGGGTTTTAAGAATGCATAGGAAGCACTCATGAAATAGCAAATGTGAGCCTAGCTTTGGCAATGAGTAAATCTTCACGATGAAACGTATCATAATACTACCACACTGCAAAATCCTATTTTTCTCCTGTTCACTGAATGATGAGATATCCACTGTTTCTTGGTACTTAGTTATTCATTGCTTAGGGGGGTTTAGCATAGCTAATCCAAAGTCTGCAATATAGATAAATTTATTAATTATATCCCGGAAATGACCTTGCCCTTAAGTGTCAGAAATTTCATAGATACATTTATCCACTTATTTTTAAAGTATCAATTGAAAATTAGGTGGCAGCATAATTCCCATTTTATAGATAGAGAACTGAGGAGACAAAGATTGAGACATAATTATTTCTTTTCTTTTTTAATAACCTGTGAGGGCCAAAAGCATCTTGAGTAGAGATGAAATCTTTGAAGATATTATCTGCCAATTACCTGAGGCTAAATCTAAGTGTATGGAGAGCCTGGATTATTTTTTTCTATCTTCATTATGCATTTTACTGAAGTGGCAGTGGATTTTACATTCATATTCACATGTTGTGTCCTACTGCACCACAGACATGTGTTTCTCACTATAAAGTAGCAAGGATGGAAAACATCTATATTATTTATGGGAGTAGTTGATACTAACTTGAATAGTTAATCATTTCTACTGTACAAGTCCCAGATTAGATGAGGAATATGCCTGCAGAAGGAAGAAAAAATGTCAATGGCTTTCTAACTGCTATTTATTTTGGTCAAGATAACACTCTAATTTCAGATTCCAAGTGTAGGAATTAACATGATAAATATGCAAGCTTGCACAGCTAAGGTTAAGATGCAGTCCACAGTAGATGTTTTATCAGCAACAAAGTGATGGTCCTGTGTAGTGCAAGTGACAGCTTTACTGGAAGAAGGAAGGGAGCCCGGGGAGCAAAGAGTTTCAACTTGGCGGTAAAAGATAATATATATTCTATTTTAACGAAGATTCAATGAGTCTGCTTTAATATAAATGTTGCCTTAGTCAAACAGATTTCTAAACTGGAAGTTTGTTTTTCTAGGCTGCTAGGTGAAGAATAGAGATAAACAATCTCCTTGGACAGTATTTAAAAACAATATTTGTGTTAGACTGTTGTTGCCAAGAGTTGGGAATGAATATAGAAAAATAAGAACCTTATATTTCTCTGGGTCATGTTCCTCTCTGAATATTTGCATTATGAAGTATACAATGAAAAGAGCATTAGTCACCAGCCATCAGAGTCTGATCCAGCACCCACTAAAGTCAGAGCAAAAACTTCCACTGACAGCAATGGAATTGGATCAGGCCCATGATGTTCTTGCCCAAACTCTGTACATTTTGTGCCAAATGTGTTGATATTGGAACAGAGCTTCTGACAACAAAAGCCATTGTCACAGGCATGACTTGCCACATTGCCTGCTCCCCACTGCAGGCACCTGGGAGGAGCAGTGGAGCTTCACAGGACTGGAGGAGAAGAGCTGTTTTCAGAGGAAGGCAAAGGGAAGGAGCCAGGCAAGACAGAGAGGAAGGAGAGGAGCCAAAGGGGACTGATTACCGAGGAAGATGTTGCTCTGGGTTGTAAATCAGAAGTAAGGAAGCTGGGACAGACTCTGAGGAAAGCTGGACAGGAGCTGCTGGCAAGCAACACTGCAGGGTCAGAGGGAAGTTTCCACAGGGAAGTCTGGAATGGCTAGAAAAAGGCAGGCAAGAAACTACTGAGACAGTCATCAAAAGAGGTAAAGAAGACAAAGTTCAGCAGAAACAAGAAACATCAACTGTTATGGGAACAATCATCTCCAGAAAGAGAGAGAAGTTTCCTGGGCTGCAGCAGTTCAGCAGTGTAGTGCTGAGGACTGTATGCTCAGTGAGATATAAAAACAGTGATATGCACAAGACTCAACAACATGAGAGGAAGGTGCTAGTGAGAAGGATGGACTGCATAGACTCACACACAAGTTTACTTACCTTCAGACATGGTTTAGCCTGACCTCAGTGGGACTCACCAGTCAAGGCTTTTGGAGACACTGTTAGACAACACAGAAAAATACTTGAAGCTGTTAATGCAAAACTGCATAAAAATAAAGTAAACACGTAAAATCAAAAGAGACAACTCTGCTAGATTATATAGTTTGTTGCTTTTATTCTATCAAAATTTACAGAACACAATAGCTGTATTTCATTCCTTTATTTGAATTAAACTAAAAACAGATAAATGACCTGGAGTCATTGTACAAAGTTAATAGAATATAAAGATATAACCTGAGGGTGGCTTTAATGGTTTACATTCTGTATTGTTTTCCTGAATCTTTGAATAAATATTTCTCAATACAATAAATTTTAAATTAGGTTATATCCAAAAGGCTGATGTAATTACAGAACCACTCAATTATATGGTTCTTCCAACACAACAAAAATCATGGCTGAATGGATTTCTGATAAATTTCATATGCTTGTGTTCTGCCAGCCTGTATAACATTTGCAATATTGTAAATATGCTAGAAAATTCCAATTCCCAGTTACACTTTCCTATGACAGGAAAATACTCAATACACTCAAAATGATAGAGACCACCCTGGCTAAACAGGGACCTTTGGCTGCAACACAGGGAGAAAAGGAGAGTTTACAGCCTTTGGAAGAATGAGCTAGCCACACACAGTGATTACAGAGAGGCTGTGAGGCTATGCAGGGTGGAAATCAGGAGGGCTAAAGTCCAGCTGGTAATTAATCTGGCTTCAGCAATCAAGGACAACAAGAAATATTTCTGTAAGTATGTGAGCAGCAAAAGAAAGTCCGGGGATAGTCTCCATCCCCTGCTAGATGCAGGAGGAAACATGGTAATAAATGATGAGGAGAAGGCTGAGATGCTTAATGCCTTCTTTGCCTCAGTCTTTAATAGTAAGACTAGTTGTATTGAGGGAATCCAGCCTCCTCAGCCAGAAGACAGAGACTAGAAGAATGACCCCACATAATCCAGGAGGAGATAGTCAGTGACCTACTGCATCACACAGACACACACAAGTCTATGGGACCAGATGGGATACACCCGAGGGTGCTGAAGGAGCTGGCTGGGGTGCTCGCCAAGCTGCTTTCCATCATTTACCAGCAGTCCTGGCTGACTGGGGAGGTCCCAACAGACTGGAAATTGGCCAATGTGATGCCTATCTATAAGAAGGGTCAGAAAGATGATCCAGGAAATTACAGACCTGTCAGCTTGACTTTGGTGCCAGGGAAGCTGATGGAGCAGCTCACCCTGAGTACCATCACACAACACATGAGCGACAACCAGATGCTCAGGCCCAGTCAGCATGGGTTTATGAAAGGCAGGTCCTGCCTGACAAACCTGATCTCCTTCTACGACCTGCTTATGGGATGTGGGAAAAGATGTGGATGTTGTTTACTTTGACTTTAGTAAGGCCTTTGAAACCATTTCCCACAGCATTCTCCTGGTGAAACTGGCTGCTCGTGGCTTGGATGGGCACACGCTTTGCTGGGTAAAAAACTGTCTGGATGGCCGGGCCCAGAGAGTTGTGGTGAGTGGAGTTAAATCCAGTTGGTGGCCGCACACGAGTGGTGTCCCCCAGGGCTCGGTTTTGGGGCCACTCCTGTTTAACATATTTATTGATGATCTAGACGAGGGGATCGAGTGCACCCTCAGTCAGTTTGCAGATGACACCCAGTTGGGTGGGAGTGTTGATCTGCTCGAGGGCAGGGAGGCTCTGCAGAGAGACCTGGACAGGCTGGAGCCATGGGCTGAGCCCAACTGGAGGAGTTTCAATGAGGCCAAATGCCGGGGGCTGCCCTTGGGCCACAACAACCCCCAGCAGCGCTACAGGCTTGGGGAGGAGTGGCTGGAGAGCTGCCAGTCAGAGAGGGACCTGGGGGTTGATTGACAGCTGGCTGAACAGGAGCCAGCAGTGTGCCCAGGGGGCCAAGAAGGCCAATGGCATCCTGGCTTGTGTCAGCACTAGCGTGGCCAGCAGGGACAGGGAAGGGATCTGACCCCTGTACTCGGCACTGGTGAGGCCGCCCCTCGATTCCTGTGTTCAGTTTTGGGCCCCTCACTCCAAAAAGGACATTGAATGACTCGAGCGTGTCCAGAGAAGGGCAACGGAGCTGGTGCAGGGTCTGGAGCACAGGTCGTACGGGGAGCGGCTGAGGGAACTGGGGGGGTTTAGTCTGGAGAAGAGGAGGCTGAGGGGAGACCTCATCGCCCTCTACAGCTCCCTGAAAGGAGGGTGCAGAGATCTGGGGATGAGCCTCTTTAACCAAGTAGCAAGCAATAGGACAATAGGGAATGGCCTCAATTTGCACCAGGGAAGATTTAGACTGCATATTAGGAAGCATTTCTTTACAGAACGGGTTGTTAGGCATTGGACTGGGCTGCCCAGGGAGGTGGTGGAGTCCCCATCCCTGGAGGGGTTTAAGAGTCGGCTTGACTTAATGCTGAGGGATCTGGTGTAGTTGGGAACTGTCAGTGTTTGGTTAATGGTTGGACTGGATGATCTTCAAGGTCTTTTCCAACCTAGACAATTCTGTGATTCTGTGATTCTGTGAAATGCAAAACTGCCAGAGATGAATTATTACTTATTTCAGTTATTCACATCAGTGATAACTGAAGCAATACCTGAGAACCTCAAACAAGATCAGGACTCTGTCTTGCCAGAAGATAATCTTACACATAATGAAATAGTCTTCACTGACTGGAAAATGAAATTGTTGAAATGAGGTGAAAAGAAAATTAGTATCCTTTTTTTTCAGCTAGAGAATAACACACAAGAAGCCTGTGGCAGATATTTTAAACCCATCTGGTGACTTGTCCAGAAGTTTAAACAAGCTTTCCTCTCAAATTATTCGCCAGGGAATAGCAGTATATCTGTGAAAAAAGAGTTATACATTGTAGTCCTGTAATCTTTAACACAGATTAAATCAATATCTTTCTCAGTAATACACATACTTTATTTTCAGGTCATAAGCCATTTTGGCCATGTAAGTTAAAAAAGTAGTTTTGAATTATATTGTAAATGGTACAAATGGATGAGATCTTAAAAAGATCATATAACAGCTGTCCATGAGCTGAGTGACTAGTGTACTCCATTAATGTTACCTGTCACTACTGAGATTTGATGAGACCTTCAGAACCGAAGAACCGAAACCAGCATTTATTTAAAAGAAAAAAAAAAAAAAAAGAAAAAAAGTGAACACAATAGTAATCAATAGCTCACATTATCTTTTTTTTCAAGCCTACATTAGGAATTACTTGGGGTTTTTGGCCAACAGTAAAATTTGCAACCTTCTGGCACTTTGTATCTCTACATATTACGTCTTAATATCCTTAAGGGAAAAAAAAAAAAAACAGCATGGTAGAGAAGTAAGATATAAAATGCATTGCACACATACCAGAAGTGCAATATATTATATTAAAATAATAGGCAACAGAACTGTCATATTGGGCTATCCTGAAAAAACTTGACACTGACTACTAGTAGTGTCTGTGGCAGTGCATGGTATATGGGCGAGCACACAGCACTGCTTCCTTGGCACCTCCCAGTCTGCAGTGACCAGGGACTTGTGCCTAAGTTGTCATCCTGTATTTAATGGGTATTTTTGGTTTTGATACTAGGTAAAGTTTGACAATCAGTGTTTCAGAGAAATGTGCCCCACAATTTATATACATGTAGTGTGAACAAGAACCTTTTCCAGATTGTTTTATTTCTGTCACCTGGTAATCATGTAGAGTTCCTTCTACTTTTGGTATTGTAAGAATCATTAATAACTTTTCTCGGTGCAAATTATAGACATCTACTACAGTCCTCTTCAGTCATCCATTTTCTGGCTATACAGTAATAATCTATTTAGGACTGGTATGAGAGTTGTCCAGTATTCTTCTCCATACTTGATGTAATTTTTTTTTCTCATTTGTCTATAACCTATAAGAGGAGGGGAGAGAAGAGCAAAGAAAGGCAGGAGAGGGAAAGGACGGGGAAAGAAGAAGAGAGGAGAGACAAACTCTTTTTGGTTTGTTCCTAACATTCTGGGGTTTGTTCCTAATACTTGTCTCAGGCAGTTTGTTTCTAAGTGCTACTGATGACTGATTTTAAAAAGATAAAAAAGAAAACCTAGGGAACTACAGGCCAGTCAGTCTCACCTCTATGTCCAACAAGAATATTGAGAACATTACCCACACGACATCCTTGTCTCTAAACTGGAGAGACATGAATTTGATGGATGGACCATTTGGTGGATAAGAAATTACCTGGATGGTCACACTCAAAGAGTTACAGGCAACCACTCAATGTCCAAGTGGAGAGTGGTGACAAGTGGCATTCCTCAGGGGTCTGTATTGGGACCAGTGCTGTTTGTCAGCAATATGGACAGTGGAATTGAGTGCACCCTCAGCAAGTTTGCTGATGACACCAAGCTGTGTGGTGCAGTGAAAACTCTGGAGGGAAGGGATGACAGGCTTGAAAGATGGGCCCGTGCAAAGCTCATGAAGTTCAACAGGGCGAAGTGCATGGTCCTGAACATGGCTCAAGATAATCCTAAATGCAAATACAGGCTGGGTGATAAGTGGTAGTCATTGCAGTGGTACTCATTGCTCTCTCTCAATCCAAGAGCAGCCCTGTGCAGAAGGACGTGGGGGTATTAGTGGATGGAAAACTGAATATGAGCCAGGAATGTGCACTCACAACACAGAAAGCCAACTCTATCCTGGGCTGCAAAGATAAGTTTGTCCTACTAAGGCTGTCCTAGCCCAGCACTGATGCTGGTGAGCAAGAAATGAGACTTACCAGGACTGATCCCCTTACTTGGGAACTTGAGATGGGGGGATGCTTTCATCATGTGACAGAACACCAACTGAAGATATGTTGTCTATAGTTCGGGAAGAAAAGGATGAAAAAGTTCATATTGCTATCAGTGAAGACTGAAAAAGTGCAAATCTGAAAACTATTAATCTTAAAAAATTTTCCTTTCCTAGTGAATGAGGTGCTAAAGAAAACCAAATCTTATCAGGCTTCAACAATGTAGATAAATAATTGCAGGCTTGGGCTTCCCTCTCTTCAAAGCAGACAGTATGATCAACTTTGAACAACACAGGTAATGAGGCCTCAGATAGCAAATGCATGGCAGACTTTATCTGACATGCCCCTTAATAGCATTGTTTTAATTGCCAGAAATCTCTAAAGCCTCATGCTGTGCTGCAGACAAAAAGTGACATCTGAAGGCATTTAGATTGCTGCTAAGGAGCTAGTTCCTTCCATTGCATTGCTGGGATTTTTGCGGTCTATTGGGAGCCTTTTAGAGCCTAGAATGATAAAACAAAAGTGGAGCAACACTCTCAGCATGAAATGAAATGCTCAGTGTAAGAACAGGTTGAGACCAGCTGCTTTTGCAAATGAAGATAAAACCACATAGACTTTTTGCTGTAGCATGTGGGTGGTTCAGAGGAGGGTAGGAAATTAAGATGTTGCCGTGGCAAGGGTTAACCATGGATGAACAAAATTATTTAAAACTTAATTAAATACCATAGGTGATATGAAAGCAGAAGTGGTTCTATAATGAAAGAGGGCATTGAGTATACACTAATTAGTTGCAAGATAAAAAAGAAAGAAAACATCAAAAAAGAACTGACTTACTCATCTACACCTGCTCAGAGCCAGAGATCAACTCTTAACTCTTATTTTCTACCAAAATGCATGAAATTAAAGGCTTCACAAGAAACCAAAAAAAATATAATAGGTGGAACCAGCAGCTCGAGGAAAATCATTTGACAGTGTTTCACCATGAAAGCCTGTTCTCTTTCATTGTACACTTGTCAAATTCAGCCGTTCAAGCACAACTTTTTAGGCCAGGTATCTGTCTCTGTTCTGGGAGGAAGACATGGCTAAAATAGTTCTGCTGTTGTCAAAAATGACACTGGGGAAAGAATATGTCAAAAAACATTGGTCTGTGAGCTGAGAAAAAGTAACTGTGGCAAGAGCGACTGTTGGCTCTTGGACCTTAACCTTGCTCCTGTGAAAAGCTGGAAATATAAAGAAAATGAGGCAGAGCATTGAAAGTAGGGAAGAACCTGTATTTAAACCCTGAGAAGGACTGGGCTCAATAGCTACTTTTGTCTGTCACATTTCTGCACAGCACTGAGAAGACAGATTAACACAGCACAGTCAGAGGCATGTGGGGATGCCCAAGCCAGCTCTTTTGCTAACATTTCTCCATAACACAGTGCTGTGCTACAGTACTCTAGCCTGAACTCTAGAAACACCAGCTCTGTGTTAGCATGGAACTTCACAGGGAGTAACCTTTTTTTCCTTGCCCAATCTCAGGTCAAGGAGAAAGTCAGATTAGGTTAAGCAAACATGTTGCTTCCAGCATCAAATCCAATTTAAATAGCTCTAGGTCTACTATATTTGTTCTCACAACCTAGACTGAGAGGACAGCTCAGTAAACCAGAGACATTTGACATGGCAAAACCTACATAATTTAAAAAAAAATTCTGAGTAACCCCAGTTTCAACTGACTGGGGCTGGAGTTGCAGCATGGATAGATGATATGCTACCTTCCTTGTACTCATTAGGCACCACATCAGGTGTAATAGACACCCTTCTAGAATTGCCTGAATTCCATAGGGAACAAACCCTGGTCCTCAGGGGGGACTTTAACCACCCCGATATCTGTTGGAGGGATAACACAGTGGTGTATAAGCAATCCACCAAGATTCCTGGAATTCATTGATGATAGCTTCCTTGGAAATTAAGGAGGTGATTGGTGACAGCCAACATGGCTTCACTAAGGGCAAATCTTGCCTGATGAATTTGGTGGCCTTCTACAATGGGGTTACAGCACTGGCAGATAAAGGAAGGGGAATGGACATCATCTACCTGGACTTATGCAAAGCATATGACATTGTTCCAAACGACATCCTTGTCTCTAAACTGGGGGGACATGAATTTGATGGGTGGACACCATGGTGAAGAAGGAATTGGCTGGATGGTCATATTCAAAAGGTTGCAGTCAACAGCTTGATGTCCAAGTGGACAGCAGAGATGAGTGGTGTTCCTCAGGTGTCGGTACTAGGACCTGTGCTGTTGAACATCTTTGTTGGAGACATGGACAGTTCATTTGAGTGCACCCTCAGCATATTTGCCAACAACACCAAGCTGCGTGGTGTGGTCAAAACTCTGGAGGGAAGGGATGTGCCATCCAGAGGGATCTTGACAGGTTTGAGAGGTGGGTCCGTGCAAAGCTCATGAAGTTCAACAAGGCCATGTACAAGGTCTTGAACACGGGTCGAGGTAATCCCAAGTGCAAATGTAGGCTGGGTGACAGACGGATTGAGAACAGCCCTGTGGAGAAGGACCTGGGGGTATTAGTGGTGGAGAACTGACTATGAGCCAGCAATGTGCACTCACAGCCCAGAAAGCCAACCCTGTCCTGGGTTGCATCAAGAGAAACATGGCCAGCAGATTGAGGGAGGGGATTCTCCCCTCTGTGCTGTCCTCATGAGGCCCCACCTGCAGTACTGTGTCCATCTCCAGGACCCCCAGCATAAGGAAGACACGAATCTACTCAAGTGGTTCCAGAGGAAGCCACAAAGATGATCAGGGGGCTGGAGCACCTCCTCTATGAGAACAGGCTGAGACAGTTGGAGTTGTTCACCCTGGAGAAGTGATGGTTCCAGGTATACCTTATAGCAGCCTTCCAGTACTTGAAGGGGGCCTACAGGAAAGATGGGGAGAGACCCTTTGTCAGGGAGTGCAGTGATAAGACAAGGATAATGATTTTAATCTGAAAGAGGGTAGATATAGCTCAGATATAAGGAAGAAATTATTTACTGTGAAGGTGGTGAGACATTGGAACAGGTTGCCCAGAGAAGTGGTGGCTGTCCCCTCCCTGGAAGTGTTCAAGGCTGGGTTGGACGGGGCTTTGAGCAACCTGGTCTATTTGAAGGTGTGGCTGCTCATGACAGGGGGGGTTGGAACTAGATGATCTTTAAGGTCCCTTCCAACCCAAATCATTCTATGATTCTATGAATCACAAAATAGTTGATGTTAGAAGGGACCTCTGGAGACCACCTAGTCCAAGCTCCCTGGTCAAAACAGGATCATTTATATCATGTTGCCCAGGACTGTGACTGGTCAGATTTAGAATATGTCCACCAAAAGAGACTTTACAATGTCTGGACAGATTGTTCCAGGTTTCAACCACTCTTACATAAAAAAGCTCTTCCTTACTTTTAGACAATACTTGCTGGTTTTCCATTCAGTTCATTTCCTCTCATCCTGTCATGGAGAAGCACTGAAAAGTGCCTTCTCCATCTCCTTTACTCTGCCCGCAGCAGGTACTCATACACATTCATAATAACACCCTGAGCCTTCTCTATTCTAGGGTGAACAGTCCCACCTCTCAGCCTTTCTGTGTATGAAAGGTGCTCTAGTCCCTTATTTATCTCTGTGGATCTTTGCTGGATGCTCTCCTGTAGCTCCCAGAACTCCTGTAGAACCCAGAAGCCCAGAACTGGACACAATACTCCATCTGTGGCCTCAGCAGTGCTGAATCGAGAGGAAGGATTACCTTTCCTGACCTGCTGACAACACTGACTGATGCAGCCCAGGATGCTCTTGGGTTTCTTTGCTATAAGGGCACATTGTTCATCTTGTCCAACAAGACCCGCAGGTCCTTCTCTGCAAAGCTGCTTTTCATATTGTCAGTCCCCAGTATGTAATGGTGCACAAAGTTGTTCTTCCCTAGGTGCAGGACTTGGTATTTCCTTTCTTGAACTTCTTGGGGTTCCTTTTTTGTCCATTTCACCAATCTTTCCAGGTCCCTCCGAAGGGCAGCACATCCATCTGGCATAATAGCCACTGTCAATGGAAAGAGAGAGGCAGCTACAAACTTCAGGTCCTTTTCCCAGCCTTAAATATTTTCTTCCCCATTAGCTGTAGAGGCAAACTAGAAATCAGGTTAGACCAGTCCCTAATACCTAGGTGGCTGCAGTTAAGGAATTTAAATGCTATTCAGTTCGTCAGTTCAGCAGACTCTTTCTTGGTTATTCTCTACCAAGTAATGTTGTTCGTGATGATATGAACAAAACATAGAGGTTTAGTACAAGTCATCTACAGTTATATGATCTTCTCTGTAACACTTATGGAAGAAAAGACTTCCATTTTGCAGGCACCAAAACCTCAGTTACTTCTGAGACATCTGCCTCTTAATGAAGCCTTAATAAACTTTTTTGTGACAGAATAGATCAAAAAGATCTTTATCAAGTTCTGTGTTTTGTCTTGTTTCTTCCCCTCATAAAGGAATCCGTATAACAATTTATTGTCAGCTACACAACTGCTTCTATATTACCCATGAGCTCCATGCTCCTCTGTAAACTGGTGACACTGAAATCTTCCGTCATTACCCTTATATCACCATGACTGTGCTTTTCGTATTGACCTACACATCTTCTAAGAGCCCTAACTTCTTGAAGACTCCACAATATTTATCATAGAATTGACAACAGTTAATATCATGAGATTACTTCCCAAAACATAAGCACTCAACCCTTGACAGCGCCCCAAGCTGTGCTTTTTGTTTGACCCCTGCTGGTCTCCCACAGAGATTTCACACCGTTGTTGCAGCACTAACATCTTCAGTATCTTTCTCTTACTAAACCCATTTATTCTCAGTTTGAGTAAATCAGTGGATGAAGAAAACATCTTCACTCACTGGTAGCATTAAAAAGCGATTATTGTGTACACTTTTCAAAATTCCAAGAAATGCTTCATCTGCTGATTATCAGGAGCCATTTTGTTGTACTTTTTAGCCTCATAATTATCAGTGACTATTAGATACTGTCATACAAAGCAATGGGTTATACTTGCAACAAAACACAAAGTTCTACCAAACAGCCAGGCTCAGATCCTTTTTTCCCCTGCTAAGCATACATTACAGTCCTACTGCTGCAGGCTGCAGCTGTAGTTTCACTTCCACTAGGTCTCCAAGGACACTCACTATATTCCTGGTTTACACGCTCCCCATCATCACTGACTGTTGTGTCTTTCTTCTCTCAGCAAGTAAGCTTAAGGGGAAGCTGGACAGATACAGTAAGATAATTGTCTTTATCAGTTACACAAAGTTTAGCTACTTCGTGCCCCACAGCTTCAGCCAGGCTCCAATGGCTTTTTCAGTAACAAAGGCAGAACTGACAGGACTTCTAAACTGTTTTGAAGAATAATATCAAATTTCTTCAGATCATTACTTCTACTCCCGGAAAAAAAGTCTGTTTTGCAACCTGTTCCTCCTAGCAGTCATGTATACCCAGTGCTGGACAAACTATGGAGGCTTGTGTTTTATCCCCAAATGCCCCAATATACAAGCTTAATCTGTACTGATTTACAGAATGAAAAATTAAAATTGAGACTCCAAGTTAATTTTCTGGTTGAGAGATGGGATTTTTTAAACAAACACAGCTGAAAATATTTACATAAATATCTTTAAAGGATGTTACAAAAAGGTATGCTTTTTTTTCCTAAAATTTCACTTTAGACCTTTGTACAAAGGTTACATGGGCTATTTTGGGACATGATGCTACAACTTTTGGTTCAAGCAGTGGAGAAAACAGAGGCTTAAAATTGCTACAGTGAGAGAAGAGCTGCCTAACACTTGCTTTGCTACACATTCAATGCACTATGAAACACTGCTGCATCAGAAATCAAAGAGCTTTCAGAAAGCTGAATGCCCTGTATACTTAGGAGACTAAACGTACTTGGAGCTAGAAGGAAATGGACTTTGTGATATTATTGTAGTATTTCTAGGAAAGATGAGTCATGGAGCTTGACCAAATATAGTATTGCTGTAGGGAAGCTAATCTTTAATTGACATTTTTTTTTTTTTTCCCCCCTCTCTCTGGAAAACAGAGTCAGGTTTCTTTTGTAGAAAATCTGGAAAAACAACTTTCTTTTTTAAATAAATTCAGGAAATTTCATGAAATATTCTAATTGTGGTTGCGGAGTATAGAATACAAAATATACTTTTCAAAGCTCAGGTTTGTAAAGCACTTGCAGATGCATGTTTTTAAACATACAAGTTGCCCCTTTAGAAATATATTAGCATTCAGGTAATCATCTTTCTCAAATCAGGGTAAGTACTCATGTACTTCAATATTTTGCTTGTACAAAGGCCACACTACAGTTCTACTAACTGTTTTTTTCCAGTGCTTGGGATTAAATGATCTAACAGAACTGAGATGGCAAAAATAGGGTTTAACAAAGCCTTACACAGGTCTAATTCTCTCATATATCAATATTCAGTATTAAAATTCTACTTCTTTGAGAAACATGCAAGGAGCAAATAAATCTATTAAAATTCTATATTAGAAAAAAGATAACATTTCTATCTACAGTATATGTACTCACCAAAAGTATTCCTCCCCAAAAAAACCCACAGTATTACCCTGATTACATCCTCATTTAGGAATTTTTACACCTCTGCAACACATTATTCTTGATTTATACCAGTATACTTCAGGGAAGAATTGGGACAAGCTATTTCAAAAGTCTGTCAGAGTAGCTGAAGAGACCATTCATATTAGCTTGGTAGGTGCATTTAAAACCAACATATAATAATATGTGACTCATCAAATTAAACTTGTTTATAACAGAGGCTGATTTTGAACACTAGATTGCCTCTAGGTCACAATGAAAGACCAATGAATGAACAAATAATGAACAAGCTGTAGATATGCTGGCTAAGCCAGCACAAACTTATTTAAAAAAAAGGCTTTGACCCATTCTTCTATTCTAACTCATCTCTTTTTTCTTAAAAGCATCTTACACTTACATTTTGGGATTGTATTTGGAAAAGTTTTCCCCCAAAAAAAATTTGTTATATAAGTGCTAGCTTTAAAATGTAACCATAGCATTTTTAGCTGTAGCTCCTTACACTTGCATGGATCATCATTAATTTACACATAGGTTAGATACCACAGGCACTGAAGATGTAAAACCTTACAGAAGTGTTAACTCTTTTATTTTATTATTGTAATTAATCCTACAGGAGCTCTCTTCATTAAAACCAGTTGCTATAAAAATATTGACAACACTAACTCATCTGACCAGCATGTTCTTTCATTCCCATTGGAATTAAAACACCCTTACAGCAAAGTTATTATTGGCTGTAAAAGTAATATATGCTTTTAGAAAGGAAGCAGTTAAAAATGCACATTTCACAAACACCTGTCAAATTTGCATGGTATAGCATTCACATTTTAAGAAAACTGAAGGAAAACATTGTTGAAAAATGTAATTTTGTTGAAGTATTATGGCATTGCAGAGTCCTGCCAAACTTTTAGAAGAACAAGATTATTGTTTTTTCTTGTCATTTGTAAAAAAGGCAAGTGAAAAAGAATTATGCTATGTTTCAAAGCCTACTTTTCCACAGGATAAAACTCCCAAACCACATTTACTTCTGAAAGGATGGTTGCTTAGCTAGTCTTAATCTTCAAATGCATGCTACAAGGTGATATTTGCCCTTCCCAGATGAAGGGACTTTTATTATGGTCTTCCTCTTTTCTTAAAAACACTAAGTAATCTCAGATATGTACAATACTGAGGTTGCAGCCAAGGTGCTATATCCAAGTTAGAGGGTGTTTAATATCCTACAAGTGGTGTCTTTTTATCAGCTGAAGACAGAAGAAAACATCAGTCTATGGGCAGAAGTCTTGGAATTCTTCTGATTTGTGGGCTGTTATATTTAGCCCCATATTGCCTATTTGAAACCAGGATGACTGCTGAAATCTGTAAGTATTCCCAGCCTCTTTATCAGCAGAGTCTTTCAGAAGAAGGAAAAAACTAGGCATTGAAAATGTAGGACATGTGATTCTGTGAGCAGAGCAGGACATTTCACTGGATATGGTATTGTCCTGTTCTATTTGATTATAAAAAGGGTTTGTGTTATTCCCAGTATCTAATGGTTAAGAGAAAAACAGAATTCTCCTCACTCTTCTCCAACATAAGGATGTAAATCACATTCTTCTAAGAAGATGTGTGGTGATTATTCTGTAAGTTCCCTTTAAAGAAAAATTGTATCTGTGTTCTATCAGGGATACCTTGTTTGAATCTCCTATGCCTACAAAAAGCTAAAAACTGGAGCTTTCCGCTGATTTCAGCAAGCCACCGTAATTCTCTGAAGACAGGATTCAACTGTTTGTCTTTGAAGAGCTGAAGCTTTGGAAAGTGCTTAACAATTCCAGTTCTCCTATTTTTTGGCCAGCTTTATTGCTGTTAGCAAAAGACCCTTGCTGTGGCCTGATAATGTCTAGTACAGGTGCCTGAATAGAGGGTGTATCAGAGCTCAGAGCACCAAGTGACATCCTACCGAGGCATTATTTCCGGACTGTCAATGAAGCTGAAAACTCCTGAGGAATTCAGAAGTGGGCCACTACCGAAGGCTGATGAAAAGGATTTGGAAATCAAGGAATTGCCTCTAATTGGATCCTTACAGCACTTACAGAGAGAATTCTTTCAGAAACCCACTTATAGAAGACGGCATGTAGAAAATTTCAAATGCTGTATAGCTAGAGTACCAGTAATTAAAACTGGACTACCATTCATTGTATACTTTAGAGATGACTGATTCCCTGAATGCTCAGAAAAGCCCTTTTCACCCTTACTGAATAATATCTGAGCCTGGGACATCCTACCCTCTCTATTTTCAGACTCGGTCCTACTATTCTCATCTTCTCATGAGCAAACCCTGCTCATGTGCTTGAGAATAGTGTGAAGTATTTAGTTCATGTTTAGATCAGTATAATTCTTCTAAGGGCTGCAAGGCAAAAAAAGGGATCCCTTGAATTTAAAACTCCCTCAGCAGTGGGCTGAAACTGGTGGCAGGTTAAAGCGTGGCTACGCATTTGCGATGTTACTTTTGGATGGCACCCACGCTATTGAAGGTATCTGCCCTGTCATGGAGAAGATTGACATGACAGTTAGAAGCACGTATCAATTAGCTGAAATCAGAGTGATTATTCTTATGCAAATTATGGATTGTGAAGACAAAAAACAAACTCAGACTAACATCTGTCATACAACACCTACAAAAGATTTCTCCTTTCGTGTCTCCAGGCTGTCTTGGGTTAGCCATAAATTGTATTTTGACAGGGTTTAATAAAATACAAATTATGGAACTAGTGAGTCATGCTCAGTATTTCCATCAGACAAATTCAAATGGGTGTACACTTTAACCGAGCTGTAAATAGATTAAATTGCAAATCTAATCCTCTGAATTTTTGTAGCTTTACAGATTTTGGAGGAATATGAGCTTGCATCCAGAATTCATTCCTAAAGTAATGCTGAGCATGACTGTGTAAAGTGTTTGTTATGAGGTAAGATTAAAGGGATTTACCCAACATTATATCAGACACCGTATGTGGTTTAGACATGTACAGAAGCATATTTTTATTATTTTCATTCACCAGCAAAGCACTATAAACAAAAGGAGACAACATGTTCTTTAACTCTTTCGCAGTATGCCGCTAGGCTCAGATTTATCCTGCTGAACCACAAGTGCACAGCCAAGATCTTTAAATTAGGAGAGGAGCTGCTGTAAGCTTCCCCTGGAGTCAAGTGGACAGGCAGCTCTAACCCATGACTCACCCTGACCTGACTTGCCCTTGGGAGGCTGCTTCCCTTGAGATAGTTGCATCTCCCTGCTGTGCTTGCTTTTAGACGGAAGTCTCAGAACAACTACACTCCTTCATTTGGAACCTCATCTAAATGCTTCATTTTTGACTGAGGTGCTGTGATTCTCCTCTCCTTTCTATCTTGTAGAATTGATTTTGCTGTCAAAAACACAATTGTGTTTCTGAAGCAAAATATTAGAGAAATTAAGTATGAATCCTTAAGGGGAAAAATAAAAGATTAAAAGGAAAAAAAAGTTCATGCGTCCAAACATTTTGATCAAACACTTGCATGGAAAAGCACAAAATGGAAACTTTTTGACAAACGTGATTCATTATGAGTGAATCTGGGAGGAATCTTATATTTGCTTTCTCCTTCTCTCTCTGTTTTCTTATACTTTTTTCATTTTGTGGGGTTTTTTTAATTCTTCCTTGGGGTAACTGCTACATCTTGCTCATGCAGTTTAAGAATTAAAGAACTAATAGGGGAGATATTAAAATGAAGAGTAGTTCAACTAAACAGCCTGTGTGGTTTACTTTCATCAGAAATCACCTTCACATCGTGAACCACTTCCTGAAAACTGTGTACGGGTGCCCAGGCAGCCAAGCACATTAATAGACCAATGTACATATACAGTTGTGTATATTAATGATGTTAAATTACTCCAGTTCTTCCTTGCTTACACTTCGCTACAGCCTAATTTTTGAAGGTTAACCTAATTTCCTTTATATGTGGTTTTCAGACAACTTCTCTAGAGATGTACAAAGCTGGAAAAAAAAATGTACAATGATTTTACCAGTAAAGTCCTAGAGGAAGTGGCATGCATTTCTCACCTACCTCCAGAAATAAGGTGCATGTCTGGGCTGCAGTTTACACACACATGTACCTTATCCAGCCTGACAACTCTCAATGGAAAATGGCCTTCATTTCTCATATTTCTCATAAAGTGATGTTTTGCCTGGTTTTGCCACCCCACTTCACTGATTCTGAGGAGCTTATTAGCAGACTGAATGTGTAAAATTGATTTTAATCCACAGAATGAAAACTGTATGCCTGCAGAAGACTGAGCTTCTTTCATTAGAGTTCTCAGCAATAAGAGAACTCTTAATAAGATTAATCTACAAAAAGATAAAGTAAATGTAAACTATCTTATAATTTCAAACTAACACACTTTTCAGTGATACATGCTTATTTCATTTTTTTTTTAAAATTACTTCAGAAAATTTGTTAAACAATGGGTAAAAATTTACGTTTCTTTGTTTTTTGCTGACAAATTCTGAGCAGGCCTGAATTAGTGAAGTATTGCAGAAAAAACACATGTATCATTCCTTAAGGCAGAAGAAAATACCTCTATAAAGCTTTTACTTATATTTTGGAACTTGTTGCCAATGTATTTATTTCATCTTACAATGCAGAGAAAAATAATTAAAAATATATTAGAAAAAGCTGTTGCAGAACATGAGTTTGCTGCTTCGGGAAAAATGAGTAATATCTACGTAAGTGTCATCACACATCACTTCTAAGCCTTCATTCATAGTATACAGCTGTGATATTTTGGGCACTGTAATTAATTGGAAGGTGAAATCAAAGCCATAGATCTTTCTTCTCTTGTGTGATTTTTACTCCCTGTCTTTATATGGCTATCATGCCCTTCTAATTATATTAGATGCAATTAAATTTCATCTTTCCAACAACATCTCCATATTTCTGTCTAATAATATATACAATCAAAGAAAAACATATTAGTAAGTGAAACACATCAGGGTTACTTGTAGATAAAAGGAAATAACTTCTTAAGAAATTGATGTTCTTCATGGTCCACAGTGCAACCATGAACACTATTGTCATTCTAGGAAAAGGAGAGGATAGTCAGACATTCATTGCCATTTAGGATCAGATTTTCAAAAGTTTCCAGTGACCAGTACAGTCTTAATTTAGGGGCACTGAGTTCTAAATAGCTTAATTTAGATCCACATGAATATGAAAATATTGGTAGTTCTAATATTTACATTTAAAAAATCAATACATAATTATTTTTGTTCTTCCAGTGTGGTTTGTTTGTTTGTTTTTTATGATAGTATGGTTTTATTGAATTTGCAGAGTTACACTTAACTGATTCTTCTAAGTCCAAAGGAAAATTGTACACTAGATACCCTAACTCTGAAATTACCTTCTGCATGTTTTATGAATATAACCAAGACAGTCAGAAATGTTATTCCAGGAACAGGCTGAACAAAGGATAATTAATGATCCTCTGGATGCATCTGCTGATACATACTTTGCCATAAATGCAACAAGAGCCCTGAAAAAGATTGAAGGACAAAAGGCAGCTCTCATATCTGCCCCTTGTTCACACCAGTTCTGATTACCACAGTTTTTGCTGATGTCCACAAGACCAGCAAAAAACTTTTGTCTCAGCCAAAACTCCACACTGAGATAAGAAAATTCATGTAAGCCTCACATATTTTTTCTGCATTTCACAAAATACAGCTAGACTTACAAAGATTGTGCTAATTATGTTTTGTCTATCCTACTTAGTAGAAAAAAAAGCATCTGTGAGAAAGACATACATTTCCAAAGAAAAATTATTTCAGTCATGATATAATTCCTTGTGTATTCACCCAACTAGAAGTATTAGACAATGTGTTTTTAGGAATATCAGAGAACACAGTTTATTTAAGAGCTTAATTTCTTCCTGTCCAGTTAATAAGATTGTGATAGTCTTACATCTAATCACACAAGGATTTCTCAAAGACTTTTTCCATCGGTATCAAGACCTTCATCATCATGAGATCAGAAGTTGGTACTCATAACCTTATTCAAATCTCTACATGAGGCACCAACCACGTAGTGGTACCTTATTTTCCCTAGAGACCTCCTTCAACATGCAAACAACATGAGTTTAGTAAGGCAGAAACCCCTGAAGTCATCTGTGTTCCATCACAACAATATTCCTCCTGTTCCCTTGGAGGGAGTGATGCATCTCATCCTAAAACAGATCAGAGTTTTACCTTTAAGTGTCTCTTTTTCTCCAATAAATATGAAGAGTACCTCAATAAATAGCTGAAATGCAGACATCTGTGTAGCAAACAATTACGTATACATGAAATGAAATTTCTCCCTAAGGGTCTATAATTGAAGTGTGATTACATTCCTAAGCTATACATGAACAGGATCCCACCCACTGTCTTTAAACTACTGTTGTTGCTATCATTTTTTTTCAGTAAGCTAGAACAAGCAGATCTGGATCAAGGTTGACATCTCATTATACTTAGTCTCATACAATGGTTGTCTCAAAGCATGAGACTTTCATTTTAAGAGTGAATATGAATGACTACAACAGCAATATTATGTAGCTATATAGATTAACCACAAATTCCTGTACTTATTTACAAGTCATCCTTTATTTGCTCTATGATGAATCATCACAAATCATACATCCATAAATTGAGTGATACTCACAATCTCCCCTAAATCTTATCTGGACAAGATGTCCTTCTGGCATGATAGAAAAATTAATTCAAGTACCCTTTGGAGGAAGAAGATACAACCTTTACACTAGAGAAGAGGTGAGAATATTTATGATGAATAACACAAGCCACATTTTGCAAAAAAACAAAAATAAATTGAGAAAAATCGTTTCAAAATCCTTCCTTTAGATTTTTTTTCCTGGTTTCTTTTTGGCACTTCTGGTCTCAAATAATAATAAAAAAATAATTTTTGGAATTGTAACTCTTTTTGTCACAATCTATCACAGTAAAAGAGTCTCTGTTGTTACAGTTAGACCACTAGTAGCAACCAAAGTATGCAGTTTAATGTCAGCTAGTCTTGCTGTTACTGAAAATCGTCTTGACTTGTCCTTGTGGGAGATTTGGGTAGTTTGTTAAAATGGAGCCCAGCAGTGGCACCAGGCTCCCTGCCCAGCCCCGGCATCTCCTGGCCAAGGTCACCGGGGAGACCGTAGGCAGGCGGCCGCCTGTGTTGGGCCATCTGTTAAATAATGTATGCAATAAACTCCTGTGCCCTGTGGCTAGCTTAATCCTTAAATCCT
>NW_020799097.1:14645094-14668794 GCF_003259725.1 Athene cunicularia
ATGGGGGGGGCAGAGATGATGAAATAATCCTTTCTGACTGTCCTTCCAATACCTATCTCAATTTTAAAAACCATGAATGAAAACAAACAAACAAACAAAAAAATGAACAAGAAGAAAGACTTCCAAATCGGAATGGATGAAAGCAAAACATATTACAGATTGATCAAAAAACAGAATACCCCAAGGAACCTTCTGGGTATGCTGTGAAAAAAAAAAATCCCTATCAGGAAATATGTGATAGCATATGGAGAGGTGGATGACAAAACCTTTCAAACACAAATCTGCAAGGGGCGAGATACCAAAATCTGATGGAAGAAATTGGTGAAATGCAGACACAGACCATGTTTGGAAAAGCACCGGATGTACCTTACAAGCTTCCAAGCTCTTTTAAGTAGTGAACTTGTGTGTTTTTCCTTTTGTCTTGTTTTTTTCTTCCAAAGGATGATTTGTTTCCAGGCTTAACAAAGTGTGCAAAAGTATGCTGTGCATGCAAAGACATTGCTAAGTGTTGCACATGAAGAAGTCTGTCATCAATGTTTCAACCAATTACTTTGATATCATCTTTCTTTTGTTTACAGTAGGCTACCATGAACAAGGATGTCCCTAAGGAAAAAAGGGTTTGGGGAGGGGAAAGGACATAGGAAGAAGAGGCTCTGAAAACAATATTTGGCTTGAAGCTTTTTCTAAGAAAAAAAATGAATCATGCACAAAGTTCTCACTGCAACAAAAGAAATCTTGTTTGCTCGCCAAAAAGGTTTGTTATAGCAATGACAGGAAACAGGAGAAAAAGAGGTGGGATCCAAGGGATTTTAAGAATTAAAAAAACAAAAGAAGAAGTCTACAGATTTTTGAGGTAGCTTTGCCTAGTATATATGTGGGCCTTTTTTCCTTGGTGGATATGTTTTCCTTGGGTAGATGATAAAGTAATAATTGGTTCCATGTTCAGCAGTGCTTTGGCTTTAACTTCTTTTCTTGAATGCAAGGAAAAAGGAATGCAGTTCAGAGTCACGCTTTGCTTTTTGTTTTTTTTTGGTTTTTTTTTTTTTGGTAACAGTCTGAAGAATGAAAGCATGATTCATTTCATAAAAAGGAAATGATGCTGCAGCTAGATGTAGAGCAGGAGTTCTTCAACTGCACTTGTTTGCATCCCACTATGAGCCATTGAGGAGGAGCATGCCTGTGCTGGGAGGGCTGGGATGCTTGTGTTGTGCTGGGGGACCAGAGGTGCCGGGAGAAAAGCCAGGCTGGGACTGGGCTCTGGATTGCATCACTTCTCTGACCTTAGATTTCTGGGCAAATAAGCCTGTGGAGAGAATCGCAAAGTGTGGTGTAAAGACAAGTGAGTAATGCTGCAATATCCAGGCTGGGACCAGACTGGCATCTCTTAGATGTGAAGGGATCTCAGCAGGCTGTGTGATGGCAGCAGTGCTTTCTCCCAGCTACCCAGTGGGCTTCACCAGCACTCCCCTGTGGATGTGACAGTGGCTGTCTGTACTCTGTTAAACCAGGAGGAAACTTCCAGCTTCCTGAAATAGCATTGGGTGGTATACAGCCTTAGTACAATCTCTACAGAGCAGAACAGATGCAGGAGCTGATGCACTTATCAAGATACAGAACAGACCAGAGTCATTCTGGTACATCTAAGACACTGTTAGTGATACATCTTGAAGATAATCTCTGGTCCAGCAAAGTTTGCAAGTTTTAATATCAGTCTTTAAAATTCTAAAACATGGGCTGATTCTGCAGCTGTTGCTCACATGAATAATTTTTATGAATTGGCCCACCCAGACATTCATAGTACAATGATATTAATCATGTTGGATCCATCTAAACCAAACCTGTCTAGTGATAAACCAGATTTCATAGGATGGTTTTTGTAAGACAATGGCATTTCTATGAGAGTTAGGACTTAATGATGTGACCAGGGCCTCTGGGCTTCCTCCTGTCAGAGTCAGACCTCTAATGTCCAGCCCACCTGTAATGGCAACATGCAAAAACATCCTTAAGAAACTGGAAAACATAGCTTGTTGTTTAATCTAAATATATGAGTGTGTGAATGGAAACAGATATTAGAGTCATACAAAAAGAGCTTGCAAGCTAACATCAGCCTTCTTGCTGAAATAGGATTTTAATCACTCTTTAAAAGTTACACTTGGCACTCAAAGGATTGTCCTTATATAGCACTATCAAAACCCTATTATTTTGCCTTTTTTTGGTCTCTCTTGTAATAGGAAGTATGTTTTTCATAATCCTAATGCACTTTCTTACCTTAATTATGAAATCACAATTTAGGAAAACAATATTCTTTGTGCTTTGCAGGTCTCCCCTATGAGGAATGCAGACTGCTGCAGTGTGTTTGTTTAAGTACCATGCTACACCAGACTGTAGTTCCCACGTGACTCGCTAGCTCAGTTTTCATTGCCCCTGGCACTCTTTTATTATTTACCTTGCTTCTGAAGTTCCTTGTAAGGAGATTAGAAGCCTTTACCAAAAAATACAGCAAGTTTGGGGGTCATTTTAAATGCAGTTATTCACCCTGCAAAGTAATGATGAATAACTTTGCGACTGAGTCACACAAGTTACTTTAATGACTGCCTCCTGTCTCTGGCCAGGCTGGTACGGGGACACAACATTGGCCATCTTACAGCCAGTGCAGAACAAAGGCAGAATAGGAAGGCAATGAAGGAGATGTGGAGAGAAGACTGGTGAGCAAGAAAGCATTCAAGGCATTTGAACCTGTCTGTAGAGGGATTATAAAATGAACCTATAGCTTTGAACAGGATTCTAGAATGACTAAAGAACCTGAGACACAACCAAGGGTAGGAATGAAAATCTGTCTTTCAGCCACTGATGCAATGTGAGGGGACATCTGCCAGCTCAGGAGGGAGTCCAAAGCCCAGGAAGATAATCAAAGCAGTAATAAAATCTCATTCAGGAACCCGTTTTAAGTTAACGCTTTCCACTGCGGCTACATTTTATAGCAAAAGGCATCTTTCCCACATGTCAGTATGCAAATACCCACCCCCAGCCCCCTTTACAGCATACTAAGCAAAGTAAGCAGGTGGAGTCTTTTGAGCTAATGCTAGACCAAAATCATCATCTAGCAACTGGTGGTGCCTAATAGATGCCTGCAGATGCCTAATTAACATTCATAAAGCAGTTGAATCTCTTAGATGAAGTCAATGTACAGTAAAAGGATAAATTATTATTATTATTATGAGCAGTAACTGCTTCAGAAAACAATTTTGACTATTCTAAAAAAATGTTTTATTATTCCTTTTGCTAAAAGAGAACTGAGTAAAGACCAATGGAGAAAGCTTTTTCCTACACATTAATTATTGTGCTCCTGTGTAAATATTAACAAACCCATATTAAAAGGTGCTCAAGAGTCTCAGGAATTTGGATTTCTAACAAAATCTAAGATTCCATTTAAATCTGACAGAAAGCTGGACAATCAAAAATCATTAATGTGTTTGAAATTTTAAAGCAGACTATTCAGTCATGCTACAGAGCTGCTAAGAGCATTTTATGTCCTTTCCTTGTCCCTGACCCTTAAACTGCTTTGCATCTGGATATTTAAATACTTTGCACAGCTGTGTCTTGCAGACTTCGCCTTCTCCATCTGCTTGTTTGTTTTCCTGGTTTTATTTTTCAGGCTGCTATTTTGTATAAGCAAAATTATCCTTTTATGTCTCCTCTGCCTCTGTTGTTTCTTCTAGATATTGTAAACTACAGCATCTGTGGTACTTCTTCCATTATAGATCTATATTCTAGTAGGTAGTGTGGGATAAAGATAATAAGCCTCAATAGAACATGAGGCTGCTGCCCTAGTTTGACACATAAATCCCCAAAGCTTTTTGCTGAAACTTTCTACATAGTATCCCCTTGATGTATAAATTACTTCTGTTGATTTTTTACAAGTATATATCACAGGACAGTGGGTCATTTGACAGAACAAAGATATTCTTTAAGTTAGCAAGAATGATGCTTTTTTTTTTGTTGAATAATCTGAATACTCTGACAGTAAATCTTCCTAAAAACTGAGTGCATGACCTAAGAAAAGGAGCAATTCAGATAGGATTTTTAAAGCATTTCTCTGTCTTTGGGTCAGCATGTTTGCAGAACTAAAGGATGTGTCCTGACCTTTTTATCTCTGAAAGGTGGGAAGTGACTTCAGATTCAGAGATTTATCTCTTATATCCTAGAAACAAACTGGGCCAAGTTTTCAAGTTCTGTCTTCCGGTTATTTCTGGATTACTGAGATTTACTTACTCTGAACTATTCCATAAAGGAAGTTAAAAATTAATGCTGCTGCTTAGCTATATACTTAAATATGAGCTCAGCTTTCAACACAAACAGATGTTCCTTGATCAGTTGAGATGGTCTGGAAAAAGAAAACAAATATAAAAATTATAAAACTGTTTTGATGCTTTTGATACTAAGAATATGTTAATGTCTTATGAAGAGAACACACAAATGCTTCTGTTAGGTCAGGATCATGGCTTTCTTACCAGATATCAGAAGTAGATATAACAGGACAAAGAGCTGTGGTGCTTATAATATCCGACAGCTTTCACATTCATTAATGCATCCCTAATCCTTTGTTTCCTGTGAGTGTTATCCTGTACAGAGCCCTATCTATGTGAGACAAATTGCAAGATGAGAATCTTACCTGCTTAAAGAAATCTCTCAGATTACCTTAAAATTTAATTTGTGAGGTTTTGTAATAGCTGTTATATCCTGTTGAATTGTGAAATGTCAAGAGCAAGGCAGCAAAACATGCCCTACTGAACAGAAGATTAGGAAAGAGGAATAACAGAAATCCAATTCTGGATGACCTTGGGAAGAGGAGGGAGAAAGAAGGTAAAGCCAAATTTTCATAGTAGATTCTGGTCATGAGCTTTGCTATTTGACACTCTATGCATTGAATTTGTGGGTGGTATATGGTACTTCTAGCTCCCCTTGGCTCCAGGGAAGTCTTAAAAATGTCAGGAATTGCTGCCTGAGACTCACAGGAAAATCTAACCATATCCAGGTAAATTCTCGGTAGTTCAATAAATAATGAACACACATCACCTTGAAAAAGAAACCTTAAAGAGAAAAACATCACCAAGCTCAGGGTGAGTGTCTATACTTTGGGGAATCCAATTCACATCTTTATTCATCAGTTCTAGATTCACAGATTTTAGAGAAGAGACCATTAAATTACCTAATCTTCATCTCCAATTTATCACAGGTGCCTAATATTTCCCCAAGTTGCCCCTGGACTGAGCTCAGTCATTTGTACTCAGTGGAAGAAGGTGGTTTTGTCATATGCCACCATTCATCAGCTCCTCCAATGTCAGTAGTGAAGCCTACTGTGTACTAATTTTAATTAAGTCATGGCTGTATTAAAAGTTGTTGCTGATTTGTAATTTTGCAGTTGTGCTCAGGAATCCCAGTTGTAGACCATTTTGCTTCTAGCATTCAGAAGTGCAACAGGAATTTATTCCCTGCCTCCCACAGATTACAGTCTGACATAGTTCACTTAGGAACAGTAAACTCTCGTTGCTTTCTTCTAGTACTCCAAAGGCTAAAGACTTGGTTAGAGAAGTACTAACAGTTTATTATTGTCAATGCTAATTAAAGAAAAATTCGACACATTTTTTTTGAGAAAGCTTACCAAAAGGAAGAGTCCATTTAGGATTTAAGCTCTGCTTCAACAGTGAAAAGAAAGGAAATGTAATAGTCACTGACCACCCTAAGAACTGAGGTACCTGAAAGATTTCATATTCCATTTCAGAAAGAGTCAGTAACAATCCTGAATGTGACTCTTGCTATATTTGCCTGGAAAGTTTGTCAGTTATACTGAAATGCACTGATTTATGTACCTATAATCATAGGACTTTAGGAGCTGTGTGTGTTCTACTTCTTGAGGCCATAGGTGTACAAAACATCAAATGTTGGCTTTAGAGCTCCTGATACTGGTTCAAAAAGCCAAAGCCATATGATATAAAAGGCTGATTCTATATTATCTTGTTCAACAGGCTCAATTTTTTTCAGAAATGTCTGATGGAGTAACTTTGTACCAACAGACTTTGTACCAGCTTAGGTATTGTTCATCTTCACCACTCCATCTTAATACCAGAGCTAAATACTATTTGTTCTCCTATCTCTGGAAAAAAAACATAATGCCAAAATAAATTCTGGCATGTGTGCTCTGGCTAATGTGACAGAAGTACAGCCATCTGATCAAAGACAAGCTGGATCACATTTGTTTCATAAAGGAGTGATTCTGCTATTGATCACTATGAAACATAGTGTTAGTGACAGGGGGACTGCAGTGTAACTTGCCAACCTTGAAGGAAGGCTTTATCAATAGTCTCCTATACCATCTCTTGACACAGCAAATTTTGTCCCAATCAGTATTGGTATGAACAACAATAAGGTGTGGAGAAATCCTCCCTGCCCCAACTGAAATATCCTCTCCTTCAAGACTGCAACCGTTAGTGTCCTTCACCCAAACGACCAAGGCAAACACTTAACCTCAAACTGACAAAAGGAAATAGTTTCATACCTGACAAGGGGGTAGTTTTCAAATTCCCCCACCCAAATACCACATAATCCCATGGCTGCTCGAGCAGCCAAAACATCCTACAGTGTGTTCACACCATGTCCTCCTGACAAACATGTCCTGGGTGAGGCTCTGTGGCTGGCTTTACTTTCCACATTCTGAAGTTATCTGTGTGTCATTTTCACAGAATTATATGAAAAAGCTTTCCAGTTTTTGCAGATTTCTTTGGAAGGAACTGCTTTTACCTACAACAAAAGAACAGTTTTGTTTCTTAACAGCACTGAGGATAAGCCAAAATGCACTAATTTCTCCTCACTTGTAAAACATTTAACATATCGCTACCCACACCCTGTAATTTCAAGACTCCTAGGATTTATATTTTAAAAGCATAATTGAAACTTCTTGGCAAGGGCCCTATGACTTCCAGTCAAAATGATTATAGAAGAAAAATTCACTGTCTTCATGTAAAAGAAATCCTGCCTAAATTAAAAGCAGTTGATATTAGCTCTTTTTCCCCTATAATAATATCTACCATTAAGATGACAGCTAAAATATAAGGTGTTCTTGCATTTCAAGGGACTATGAGAGGAAAAAGGGTTGGTAGGGTTATTTTAGTGATGCCAAGCTGAACTCATAATATATTTTGTCAAAATAACTGTTTGCTCATCTACATATGGAAATGTATTTTTAATTCAGAATTCATTCAAGATCTCATGTCTTAACTCATCATACCGTAATAACTCAATGCCTAATCCAGCACAGAAAAAAAAAAAAAAAAAAGCAAATGTTCATGTTGTGTGTTCTATATTGCAATCATAGTTTTCTTAAGATTTGAAAATAATTTAGATTAAATAAATTCATCTGTATTATCTCATTGCTACTTTCAAGAAAAGGGTGTGGGAGTGTTGTTGAAGTTCAGCACTTTTTTCTGCTCTATATAAAAGCTAGATAAAGGCTCTGGAGAGAAGCAGATTTCCAAATCACACCAACATAGAGGGCGCTCAGCCTCCCATTGAATGCAGATGCTCACATAGTGTCAGTGAAGAACAGTAACCTAAAACTGAATTTTAATGAAATGGATCTGATGATGGCAAGACAGGACAAACATTCTCAGGAACCATCAAACACCATAACCTGAGCTCAAAAGTATGTCTGTGCTTTCTGGACTGTTAACCTTGCATCTGTCTACAGAGCTCTTAAAAACTCCCTGTACCCTGTATTGCACCATCTCTTTTCTCCCCGGTTTCTGTCAGGCAGAAGGCTACACCTCAGTCCAGCACCCTTGGTCTCCAGTGCCATGGACCTGGGGCAGCAAGTCTCTTTTCTCTTCGGAGAGGAGTCACTAGATTATACAACCACTGCCTGGCTCACTATTTAGCTATTGCCCACAGCGACAAGGATGCATCCTCCTGCCCTCCTCTGCCAGTGAATGTCACCCTCTAACAACACCTGACCCATAGTTATCCCCATTTCATACTACACAGGCAACTAATTGTTCTGATTTTGCTTGCAAGACAGTATTTTGTTTTCTACATGTTTCATTAGTTTACAGGGAAAAAAAAAAAAAAAGTTTAATGATGACTGTAGTTCATTTCCTGCTCAGTGCTATTGCCCGTAGGCCAGAGACTGATGGCAAGTCTGCAATACTAGATCAAAATGAAAGGCCAGCTCTGAATTTCAATTATTCAAAGTACTGTTGAAAAAATTAGTTCACTCTGCAAGGATCTGCGTTAACAATTATACAATTGCATTGATGAAATTGCAGTTATCAAAGAAAAATGTGAGATTCGTGAAGGGGACAAAATGTACTCAGCAGTTTACCTGA
This sequence comes from Athene cunicularia, assembly GCF_003259725.1. Classification (NCBI taxonomy): domain Eukaryota; kingdom Metazoa; phylum Chordata; class Aves; order Strigiformes; family Strigidae; genus Athene; species Athene cunicularia. Next base: position 14,653,473 of record NW_020799097.1, read on the forward strand.
AGTTATGAAATTCTACTGCAAAGGAGATGAGAATGATCACTAATCCTGTGTGTTCGTAGTAGTCTTCATATATTAACAATCACTTACATTAGATAAATCAGAGATGGACTTACAGGAGATAAGAAAAATATGTTAAAGTTCTGTTTGTGAAAAGCCAACTGGAGTGTGGTGGTTGTCATTTTGAACTTTTTTTTACATTTTCCTCATCTGTGTAGTGTTTTCTGTAGTTGAACTCTAAGACCCTTAGGGCAGGGAAACTTAATTCATCAGAGAAAGAGCTCTCTTTGTTCTAGATCCTGTATAATGCTTAGCAAAAGCATCCTTAATCCCTTTAACACAAACAAAAACAAATAAAGCTATCATAGTAGTGTAGGATTGGAAGAGACTTCAAAGATCCAGTAGTCTATCTGCTTGCCTTGAGGAAGAAATAAATGTGCGTAGGCTATCCATGACAAGTCTGTCTAGCCCATTCCTAAGATAGACTTCTCTTTTCAGGACAGAAATGGGATTCTTCAGTTACTTTCTGAAGCCTGCCTCACTGAGCTCTTCTTACACTTAGTGTTTCCATTATCCATGGATGGGAGAAACAAGGGGAAATTTTAATTATGATAAAATGTTAGTTTGTTTTTTTGGTCAGGTACTTACGTAAGACACGTGCTGATAAGAAAAAGAGAACCCCAAGTCTTAGAAGTATGGCTTTAGAGAAAAAAAATATTTTGTCTGTATCATCAGAATACTTCGGATGTCAGGGCCTAGTTTCATATGTGGCTATCAAATATTGAGTTGCTTTTAATTATCTCTGAAGTAAAAATCCATGAAACCTATGTTTGTCAGGAACACACTAAAAAGTTATGAGTATTGTCTCTCATATCCTTTCTCCAAATAGTTCATGCTCAAAGTGCTCCCTTGTTTCTTGAGGACAACAACAGCGGTGTGATTTTCACAGTAAAGACAACCTCTTGTTTTGCTAATATGGATAGTGTGTCCTAGTTCATCCTTTCATGGTTGCTAACATCTACCCTTGAAATTGTAGCCTGAAAGAACAATGCAATGTACAAGTTTCTTTATGGTGGATTGTTTTCCTTTTTTTTTAATATTCATGTGTATTGGAAAACGTTCTGTGAAATCAAATATTGTGGAATATTTTGCTTCTTTTCTTTGGAGTTCATTGAACATAAAGATATATGTCCTACTCTTACAGTTTGGAGGATAATCTATGTAAATATAGGTTAACAATACCCAACGTTGTGTGTTGACAGATAGGAAAACTATGTCTCCAAATTAATTTGGACATAGGTTTGGTGCACGTACAGACATAACCGGGTTAGCTCTAATCTTCTGATCATCTGCTTTGTACCTCTACCGATGGAAGAAAACCCACCAGAACTTTGGGTTTGATGTGAGCAAAGCATGCTTCCACATAAACCTGAACGCTTCCTTGGCAGCTGTATCCTACAGTATGCAGTTTTAGATTAAAACTAGCTTGGTATGTGCTACATGTGTTACAATCACACTTCAATCTGAAGCCTCCTATATCCTAAATTGAAGCAGCAATGCATACTTCACACTCAGGAACGGTCTTCCAGCTCTGGCCATCTGTGGGGCAGATGTGATACACTTTTCTCACAGTTACAGTAAAAACAGCTTCAGACCAATCATCCTGTTGTGCTTCTTCTCATCAACCCATTTCCAGATCTCACTTCTGGCAGCAGTCATATTGCATGTTTGGTTTAATAGCTTTGCACCCCTGATTTAATCCATCCCTCATGTGTGCACACATAGGCCCAGGCTCTCTTGGCAAAGTCCCTGAGGTGCACACAAGTGAACAGGGAGGAAGATGACAACAGTAGCACTGAACTGAAAGTGCACCTACAGAAATGGGGAAGTGATGTAAAATGTGAGAACGTGAGGTACACTTAGGCACAGAAGCTATGAGAGCAGGAATCCTGGACTGCCAACATATTTTAGGAGCATGTGAGCAGATTTTATCAAAAACAACCCCATAGTCCCTTCACCACTATGACAACACGAACACACACCCTATTGCACCAATAATCTAGAACTGACCACATGTTAATTGCAAGTAAAACATAAGGGTCTTTAGTGCACTTCACTGTGTGCATTTGCTTAACCACTTCCCCAAAACGCTACTATTTTATAATACGATGGAAGTGCTTTAGAGTAGAAAACACAACAGGGTGCTCTACCATCATATAAAATGTAAGCTTTAAATAAAATCTTCTTTATCTTTTTTCACAATCTCATCAAAAAAGGTCTTCCAGTCCTCCACACAGCTGTCAGACTTCACTTTGACACATGTTGCTGCTGAATGGAGATAACTCACCACACAAACCCGTGGCCCTTCCAGCAAGCAATACCTGCCACACAGCGCCCAGTGACAGCATGAACTAAAAAGGAGAGGAGGGCACAGGTGGGATGAAGCAGGAGACTCTCAATGTGCTACCATTTAACATCAGAAAATGTGCTGCTTTTGTCTGATAACATTTGAGTCAGAGCACGGCACATCATTGCCCTACAAACTACCCTGCTGCTCTTTCTGAGGCTGTAAAAGGAAATGGGAACCCATGGAGAAGGGCTCTAATTTATCTCACTCCGGTTAAGTGCATTTCACCTGACACATGTCCTCAGATCTTCTGGTGAAAGTAATTATAAAAGTGAAATATATGGTAACATATGATAACCAGTGCTTGTTTTCCTGCTCAGTATAGTGTCGCTCTAGTCTGGGAATATTTGGTACCATGTTAATATAAATGTTTTGTTGCTTTGTTGCTGCTAATAAGAATAATAAAAAATGTCTGTTCTTAATGCTAATAAAACTAAGAGTTTGCAGTTTGTTTTCTGAAGAAATAGTAATGAAAAAGATATTTCTTTAAGGTAATCTTTTGCTAACCTGACTTGTAGATTTTGTTATTTGAAATACACTTTTCATCCCAGTTGGAATAAATAATTTTTTTCATTTATTGTACCATGAAGGACAAGTCTAATAACTGTAGATAATCTAAATGAGAGTAATTACTTCTATAGCACAGATATCCGTTACAGCCCAGCTAGCATTAACATGTTGTATCCTGTTTGATGAGAACTCAGCACAGTGGTATTTGCTAATGTTATTACTTCTACATTCAAAAGAAAGTGAAATGGGTCAAGATTCAGGAACTGTAACCATAGTAATGGGTAGCAGGATTCCAGCATTTAAAGGAGAACTGTTAAATTTTGAAGCAGATTAAAAAATGGGAAACTAAGATATAGAAAGAATGTAAAGGAACATAGCCTGCCAAAGGGCCCAAACCTGCTCCTGGAGAAATTATCTAAGCTCCTGTTAACTTATTGGAAAGAAGAGTGGAGCTTAGTCTAGCAATTAATCACCTTTCCTTATGAATTAAAATTGTTGGAGAGAATGTGTCTGCACTTGGCGATCCAAGGAGTCCCAGCCGGGATGCTAAGCTCCATTCCCCATTTCTGGCCTTTCCATATGCCAGAACAGAAGGATGAACACTCCATTTTAAACAGTTAACGACAGCCTTTGCCAAATGCATTAAAGCCGTTTGCAGATTGAAACTTTGAGGATTTCAGCATGTATTTTTTCTCTTTTACCAATAAGCAAACATTTCACAACTCTTGAAGAAAGGCTGCATTCCAGATTCTCCAAGAATTTTAAGAATCACATAGTTAAACTGTATTTTATTGCCATCTTATTAATTTCCAGGTAAAGTGTATGATCTCACACCACACTACAAGACATTCAAGTTCTGTCTTCACACCTATGCAGTACTCATAACTTCAATAATCTTATATGAAAAGAGTTCAGGCAGAGTTTGATCTAAGATGCTAAGAATTCAGTCGCCTTCCCTTGGAACTAAGTAAAAATCCAATTTTTAGTCAGACAGACAGTCAGTCTCAATTTTTTTCTGTTCCCTATAATTATTTTTACCTCTTAGATTATTTATTTTATTAATGAATTTAACTTATTTTCTTTTAATGTTCTTTAGAAACTAACAGATAAGACTTTTTAACTTGAACTCTAGTGCCTGTGTTCTCCAATCTTATTTTCAGCATGCTTTCTTACCTTCCTCTTCAGCTTCTTATGCTTCACCAATTACTAAGGGTGCAATTTCTTTCAGTGAATTTTCTGCATCAGAAAGTCAGAGTTAGTCAAAATTATTCATCTAAACTGTCCCTATCAGTGGAGAGAGGCAGTAGGGGCAACTGACCTGTGTTTCCTCACTGAATACAGGAGGAGTCTAAACAAACAGCTTAAAATAGTCAGCTAACTTTTAAACAGGTAATGCTGGGTGACATAATTGACAAATAATGAAAATAAACAGTTGCTAGCATCCAAGGATATTGCAGATGTTAACCAAGGAACTGAAGGGCTTTAAGAATGCTGAAATATTTGGCTAATACCGATAGGCTATTTCTATTTCTTCTGGCTCTTATAAATACATATCTCGTTTTAAAGTTAATTCACTTTTGTTAGAAATTAAATATGACTATATGGTGGTTACCTTCCACTTGCTTTCTTGATTATAGGTAAAACCCTGTAACTAGGAAATTTGATGATAAAATTCACGCTTCTGCCAGAAACATGAGGTTTCTAGTCTTCCAAGGGAAACTGTGGTGTCACAGTTCTGGTGGTGGGCCCATCTCTGCCTTACCTTAACATCTTCAAACTCTCTTTTGTGTGTTTTGTTTTTAAGCATCCCCCTGTCTGGCCTCTGTGTATATGATTATTTTTCTCAGTGAGGCATTAAAATTACTTTTACCTTTCTGTGCCCATGCTTGTAGCTCCATGAGCCCCCTCCACTCTATGACCATGTGCCTGCCCAAGCCCAGCACAATCCTTTCTGGACCTGAGGTGCTTCAGAGTCTCATCACCTCTCTGCAATAGTCTCTGTCTCATTTACTGTCTTCAAAAATCAGTAATACAACTCCCTGTTGCATTATATATGTATTATACTCCCTGTATATCCATTACACCCTCTTCCCTGTTCAGTTTCTCCAGTGCAAAAAGAAGACATAAGCATGAGAAACCAAAGGGGAACCGTTTAGAAGAGAAGGAAATTATGCTTCTGCAGAGAAAGACAAGGCTTACTGGCCTTAAATCTTCTCACAGCTGAAGTGAGAAAGCTGATGTTTGATGATATGACAAAACAACATGAACCCCAGTCAACCAGATGGGATATGTGGATGCAGCTTGGTGAGGTACTTTATATGCCAAATGTTTTTGCTCATGCAGTAGGATAAAATGTAATGTTAAGATGTTCTTTCAAAGCTTCATCTACTATTAAAATTTACCTTGAGCTGTAACCCCTTATAGTCAATCAACAATCAGTTTGGATGCGGGAGATAAAACTGGAAAAAGAAAGCAATCAATCAGACCCAGTATGCCCTTGTATATGCACATACACACAGACACAGGAAGGCAAACCTTGCAGAAGCATGTAGTCAGAGGTTTGTTTTTCAAAAGGACTAGCTATAAAATATTTTGGATTTTCTTAGAGATGCCCTTTGCAAAACATGATTGACTGAAATAAACTGTCAACTGCAATTTGTTAATTTTATATGATTTACTCCTCTTGTCTGAATGAAAACCTGCCAGGAAAAAAAAAAAAAAAAAAAAAAAAAAAAACAAAACAAAAAAAAAACCAACCTTCATAAAATATTAGTGATTTTTATCACCATTAGTGTTCTAGAAATGGAATATTTTCAGTACTTAATCCTCCTGAATGTTTTTGATGAGCAGCCATGGAAATGATTGCCACATGCCATATTCTAATGAGGACAGAAAATAAATTACTAATAAACTGTTAGCCTGTTTGAGACTCAAAATATTTTGTAAAGGGGAAAAAATATTCTTTATAATCATTACCGTACTGGAGTTTTTAAAAAGTCAGTTTGAAACTGCATTACCTGATCCTTCAAAGAGGGCTGCATTTAAAATAGCTGCAGAGATTTGCAAAATGTTTGGTATCACAGGAGACTCTTGTCGTGAGATGAGTATGTCTTTTTATTGTAAATGCACTATAGAACACGATACTGCTTGAAAATAACACAAACAGTTTAAGAGGAAACAAAAAGGACTACATCTGCCTGAAACTACAGAGTTTGAATTTGAATGATGTGAACTGAGATTTGGGTAGAAATCTGTGATTTGACATCCTCTTGAAGAGCAAAACAAACTGAGATTGTTCATTAAAAGGGTTAATAGGCTTTGGAGGGAATATAAATGTATACTGAGAGTGGGAATGGAATGATATCGCCACTGTCAGCAGCAGTATCAGCACCAGGGTGTATAATGCACTAATATGGGCTTCTGATGATATGAGCCTCAGCAAACCTCCTGCAATACAATATGTAGTAACAGAATCCAGTCTTAAACACGGCCTTCACATCAGTTAGAAAGTACATAGATCTTTTATTTAATGAGATAAAGAACATAATGATAACATACTATGTTTAGCCAACACCTCATGTCCTGAAATATCACCTTAAATACTTGTCAATATTTATTTTCAGAAAGAGCCTGGATCTTACTAGTGACGCATTTGTCAGGAATGTCAGTTTGAACTTTTCCTATGACCCCAACCCAGAGATATTCAGATTTACTAATGGACTCCTGGGAATAACTGTGAAAATATCTGTTACCCTCTTGAGGAGAATAAGGAGAAAGAGCATGCCCTACACTTATTTTGAAACTACAGATCTGAAAATGTCTGTACTGGCAGCTTCAATTTAAAATTAGAAGAGGTGGCACTGGTTATATCAGATTTGAAGAAAATCTGTCCCACTTATATCTGGCTCAGAATTAGGCTTGAGATGAGCTGTACAGTAGGTCAGCAGTAGCAGAAGGTCAAGCAAAATGGGAGGGGGGAATTTTACTGGAATTTAGGATTCCATACTAATGAGTTGGGAGAATTTGCAGCCTGACACTCTCTGCAAAGGAAGCCATATAGATGCAGAGCATAGACATCAATTTAGTTTTATTTTTGTATTTCCTGCTGGCTGGTTATTAGAGTTCTTAATTCATTTTTTCCCATGTTTTCAGTGAAGAGTGAACTTACTGGAATGAATGATAAAATTCCAATCTTGAAAAGACCTTTTTCTCTGGTTTCATGGAATATTGTACAGTACGCTGCAGTGGCAAATGTATATTAGAAATTTAGGGTGGGGTAGGTTTTTTTAAATTATTTTGTTACTATAATTAGATGCAAGGTTACTAACAGAAGGGTCTGAATGATTGCAAAGTATAGTGACAGTTCAATAATTCTACGCTAATGGCTCTGGTTTGCCTTTATTCTTGATCATCCATTTTCACTGCGGTCTGTGTGATTCCATCCACCACCGTGGATGTATGGCTTTGAGGATTTATGTATCTTTTCTGCCAAATAAATCTGTGAGTGCCCTTCCAAAAATGGTGGCGGACAGAATATGGCATTTGACCTACACAACAAAATTTCTAGTTATCTTTTCTTTGATAAATTCCTGTTCCCTATTTTTCAGAGCATAGGTTTGAAATAGGATGGAAAAGAACCCTTTTGTAAGATGTCTCCTCTGTTGTTCCTGTGAAAACAAGCTATGTTATGTCATAAGTCAGTCTTTGAGAAAAGTCAAGACTCTCTCCAAAAACCAGGGAAGCTACCTTTCCTGTGCCTTCAGCACCCTCCCATGCTGGAGCCAAACACTGCAGAAGAGGAAGCTGCTGCATGGAAAGGGATGAGCACATTAGGGACAGAGAGATGGATGGGAGACAAGCATGTTAGGAAAGAGGACTGGGGGGAATCTACAGCTGGAGTTCTACACAAAACCATGACACAAAGATCTATTGATCACAATTAGCTATCTACAGAGGTTAAATGTGCAGGTAAAAATCTTATTTTTAATCAAAAACCCCTGACAAGCACCCATAAAGGAGCTGCTGCAGTGCCGAAATGAGCAAGGACCAGCTGTACTTGCATCACACCTTCCCTCCTCGTGTCACACAAATGGGGTGTGGTCAGTGCTCTCTGCCACCCTGCAAATAATCCCAAACTTGAAACGCTGATGCTGATAGAAGAAGTTTTCCTGTAATAATTTATGTTTAAGTCAGATATGGAGGTGCTACACAGAAGGTGAGAATACGATTCCTTCTCTATCATAATCCTATCCTTCCTCTGCTTCACTGAGACTGAAGAAAAGTTAATGGTGGTGGTAATGGTGATGTTTTTGCTGCTTGTTTGATGTGGTCACTGCTTCCTAGGAACGGATCTGAGAGCATAACATTCACTTTACACAGGCCAACGAACTCACCACATTTAGAATAAGTTCTTAGGGGGCTGAAGATGAAATACCAGAAGCATTTCCCTCTGTGGCTTGCATATACTGAAATTTAAATGGATGCTGATTTGTGCTGACATTCCTATTTACTTTCCAAGGCTGTAATGATTAATATGTCCCTAGAAGTATAATCTCTGACTATACTAAAAGCTTCCACTTTCCCCAACAATAAAATATAAGGATTCATTTAACTTAGGAACCTCCTCTGGCCTTGTCATTTTCATACATAAGCATGTTGTAAAATAAACATTACAGAGAAATAATTTCAATTGGTTATTCTCATTTGATTTTTCCTTCTAAACCAGACATTTATAGCTGTTGATGGACTGTAACTTTTAATTTGTAGTAAAAGAACAGGCAAACAATATAAAGTGGTTTTTACTGGTAATTTAGGTTTCATCCTAGGACACAAAATTGTAAATTGTATCCCCAAGCTCAGCAGCTGGAACTGAACACCTTGGAAATATCTCTGGGTTTCTGCTGTTAGTTTTTTCTTTTTCTCAGAAGAAACAGAAGATCATCTGGAAAGTATTCTATCCTTTGATCCAATACACATCAATTTTAGACTTACCTTAACAGCTTTAAGGGTGGAATTCCTTGTTTCCAGCCTTCCCTCTGTTATCAGGACAACATAGAGGGTTCTGTTTACCAGCAGTCAAATGATTTGCAGATGACAGTCAAAAAGGAATTTGTAAAGTCTCTGTTCCAAAGAAAGCCATGATCCACTTAGCTTAAAAAAATCTCCAAACTGCCATTTCCAATATTTTCAAGAATGCCTAAAAATCCAAAGCTCCACACTGAAGCTTTTTTTTTCCTTCTCTCCTTTTCTTCCACCATAGGTTCAAAACATTCTTATCCCTTGATACTACTGTAAATATGAATTCACAATTCACATACAGGGTCAGAGATCTTTACAATTTAGGGATGTTTTTATTCACTTGTTTAGAGAAAGCTTTTTTTCTTCCCTTTAAAACACTCTCTAAGAACACAGCCAGGTGTGAATACAAAGATCTTGGCCTCTGTAATATTATTCCTTGTGTGTGTGTTTTTATGGCCTGCTGTTACAAACCTTGCTTGCTTTGGATAATCTCTGCTTACATCAGTATTTAAACTGAAGTGAATGGAACTTCTTACATAAAACACTACTTGACATGAGCAGTGGATGGTACAGCCAGACTCTTTGTAGGTATTGAAGGATGTGATTTTTCCCTTGCAACAATAGCATGCTTCAAAAGAAAGGACAAAGAAATCTCCTTTGAGCACCAGCCCTTTTGAAGCCACGCACTGAAGTCTGAAGTCCTAAATCAGTACACACACCCTTCATGCAGAGCATAGACCAATTTTACCATCCTGAAACTTTGAATTCATTTCTCAGTCTTTAATGATGATCATATTTGTGAATGTATATTTCTTCTGAATTTTATTTGTCAGCATTCATTTACAAAAGATACTGGACAGGGTTATTAGTGTGAAGTGGTATAATTCCATATATTTCAAAAGACTACAGATATATGATATTATACCCATAAAATCTTAACCAGTATATTAAAAGAGTATAGGTCTGTGCAGCCTGCAAATTTCAGCATGCAGTACAGTAACAATGTCCAGGCTTGCCAGTTTATAGGTAATATCTATGCAAAAAATCATATGAAAAGCAGACAGGAAACAGGTTCTTTACAGTATTACTTGTGCTTGAGAAGTATTAAGCACAAAGAAGTGTGAAACTGTAAGGAAGTTTCTTAAGCTATCAGCCATAATAGAGACTGAAGATAGTTGTTGCCTCAAAACTCTAAAAAGCCCAGAGACTGAAGACTGATGCTTTACAAATTTCACATATCTCCAGAAAAAAAAAAAAAAAAAAAAAAAAAAGGGGGGGGGGGGGTTTCTTGGTGACCCAAGGAATCAAAGAGGCATCAATGACTTTGTTGGCCAAGAATTCCACAAAACCCCATGAAAAACAACTACCACATACCTAACAAATGAAGCATCCTTACAAAAGGTGACAATCTTTCATATCCCCTTCTTCCTGCCCATTAGCACCGTTATCATTAAGCATCACTTATATTTCAAAATGAGAAAGGTTGTTCTGTTTTTCTCTATGGATAAACATGTGAATTTTGTACATAGCCTTGTCTCAGAAATCAAGTTTTCAGTGTGTTCCAGAAACCTGGAGAAATGACCTAGGGCTTGCCCTAGAAGTAGGAGTACCCTTTTCAGAGGTGCTTGTTTCTAACTGTCATGGCCAACAAGGTGCAGTAGGAAGTGTGACACCCAGCCAAATAGATAAGAGAATGCTTTCCAGCAGAGGAGGAATGCTGTGTGAAGTAAACCTGCTTGTCCTCATGAGCCTCCAGGGCAAGAGAACTCCAGGCTCTGATTGTACAACTTTTTGTTGACACAACTCAGTAGTCCTGAGGTCTGCCAGGTCCTCTCGGAGAGTCATCCAGCCCTTTCTGTGCTGCATAAGTGAGAAGCTGAGCAACCAAGACTCCATCCTGTCATTTTATTTGTATGACTCTGTGAATCAGTCTGCGAGAATTAGAAAATGTTTAGAACCAGAATAAAATAAAATAAAATCTAGGCAAGGGCCTTTGATTGCCACAGTAGTTTGCAAATCATGACAGGCTAACACAAAAGAGCCCATAACCTTACGAAATGCAAGTGTTACAGGACAGCTAAATGGAAGACTTCACTTGCACAATTTGAGAAAAGTTCAGCTCTGAAGTACAACATGAAAACTCTTGCTCAATACCGTTGTTTTCATTTTAGCTCAAACTGAATAAACAGATACAAAGGAATCTGGCTTTAGGACAGATTTCCTGCATACATATTCAGGTGATATATGTAGCTCTGTAATGAAATGAAACCTGGCCAACTACTTCAGAATACAGCATTCATTGCTCTGATACCTGAAGAAAAAATATTCCCAAAGCTATGCCTTTTGAAGATGTATTTTATTCTCTTCTTAAGGTAAGAAGGTGGCCTGCACAGCATTAACTCCCAGGCCTGACTCTTGTCTTCAAAGGTGTATCAATATGGAGTTGTTACAGTATGACAACAGAACGGATTAGACAATATCCCAAGACTACTCAATGATGTACATTCTTGAAAAATCATGCTATCCCTAAGCAACAAATAGATATTTATTCTTCTGTTGAAAGAAGGCTTTTCTTAACATTTTGTCCTACTCCTTACTCAAGGAAAAAATTATATCCTTTACTTCTAGGTCATAGTTCCTTTATACAGGACAGTTCTTAGTTTTTGAATTAAAATTTTTTCCAGCCTTCCATATGTCTGTTATCCTTTGAATTTCCAACTGAAATGCCAATGCAGATGATTTGGGATGCCATGGGAATTAATGGAGTTAGGCATAACACTGTAAGCAGAGGACATTTTATTTGTGCTTCTTTCCCTACATCACAAAACACTTTTCAAAGTGGGAAATGTTATTTGCAGGGAATTTTTTTAGCATAATCTACAGAAGCTTTGATTAAATATGTCAGTATTTTACTAATTCTCAGTTAAATATTCTGAATTTGGTGTGTAACTTCTAAACCATTTCTATATTTGAAGGCAACTCCTTCTCATTGAAACACTTTGCACCAAATGCTGTTTTGTCAGAATTCCTAAATGTTAAACTACCGTCAGCTTAACAACTTGTGTTTTAATTGCAATAATATAAGGTAGCTTAGTTTCATTTCAGAGCTTGTCAAATGGGGCATGGAAATCAGAGGTAAACAGAAACCCAGATGTAGTACAAGGTGGCATGATGGAAGATTTATCTGTATTTAGTAGCTGCATCTCAGTCCTTCATGCTCTGAATCTGCTGTCTTTTGGACTGAGTAACATATGTTACCAATCTATACTATGAGTTTTGCCCATTATACAGCACTTTTGTAAGTCTGTCAGAAAAAAAAAAAAAAAAAAAAAAAAAAAAAATAGATAAAATCTGAATTATCAACTTAAAGGGGAACTTTTATTCCAAAGATTTATTTTTTTTTTTTAAGCTGAAGTTATTATGAAAGAGGATGGGGCTAGGAGTGGTGTGAGGGGACTTACACTAAAAATAAAAACATGCTTGGATTGGTTTAGGGCTCACTCCTGCAAGTTGCCAAGCTTTCTGGTCCCAATTCAGTAAATTACTTAGGCATGTGCTTAAGTTTTAAGCACATCATCAATTCCAAAGAAATGGTCTGACTCACACATGTCTAGTACATATCTGGACAACAGCCAGAGATCTCAGCACTTACCAGTATTAAGACCTTTATTTCCTAACTGAACTAATAGTAAGAAGTAAATTGCACAGAAAATAAAGCCTCCAGTAAACGTTTACATTGGCCATGCGAGCTGGGAATCACTGCTGGATCCTCTGGAACCCACATACCTCACAAGGTGACTTGACTGTCCCTACCATGGTACGAAGCTGGCCACAATGTTCCTGCCCTTCTCCCTGTCAAGGGTGAATCATATTCAGTGTTGCTGAAATTCCTAGTTATCCAAACAAGCAATAATAGAAACATTTGAACAGAAAGGAGTTTTGAGTCATGTAGGTGGTTTTCTTGTGTGGGAAACTACCCGCTTTGTATCTATGTGATTAGGAAAGTCAGCTTCATTTGCCTCTGGCTGTCTGAGGCAAGCAACAAAAAGCACATTCATTCTATTCCTTCCTCCTCTCAGCAACACAGAAAGAGGGAAAACATTATTAATGCCTATGTCATAGTCAGATTAAGAGAACATATTCGTTGTCAGTAAGGCATCACTTCTACCAATGGGAATTTTTTTGCAGCATTTTATATTGCCCACCCTGAACTCACCTCCAGCTAGACAAAGAAAGTTCTATATGAATACATGCTGACCAGTGCACGAAGAATTATGCTGGGATACCAGCAGTATCATTACAGTGGTGTGCAGCAATATTCTGAACACTAACTGGAAGTAGTACCTGCCCAAAACTGACTAGATCTGACTAGAAGAGGCAAATGTTGAACAAAGATGCAGGAGATAGTGCAATAAGACAGCACGGTTCTCCATGTGTGGCCTTGTGGTCTGGCAAACTCTGACAGAAATTTTAAAACAGAAGAGTTTTCACGGAAGACCTGAAAAGAACAAATCAGCCTTGGAGAGCTTTATAAAGCAAGCATGAGGAGCAGCGTGGGCAGTAATCCAGAGGGATTTCTCTGAACAATTAAGAAACAGATATAAGACCTGGGTACCACAGACAGAGAAAAGACAGCAGACAGTAGCTTCTCACAGCAGCATGAAAATTATGTGACTGGGAAAAAAGGCCAGGATGAGACTTTAGCTGAGGCAGATCTGGAGTGCAACATCAGATCTGGAACCTATCAAGAAACACGGAGGGAGAATGAGGACAGCAATCCCTCAGACATGTTGAAAGCCCAGGGAGGACACAATTTCAAAAACAGCAGGCTGTGAACATGGGTGTGCTAAAGATGGCTGATGAGCCAAAACCCCAGTCAGAGGGATGTTGCCTGAGCAGGAGGGGAGCAGAGGGAGAGGACTCGACTGGGAGAGAGGAGCTCTGCTGTTCAGCATGAGTGGTAACTGCCATGAGGCCAGGGATGGCAGGGAAATGCTTTTAATTGCCAGGGTGGGAGACAGGCTGTTCACAGGAAGCATTAGTATGTACGAAAATATATTCCCATGAGCAGATGGATGTGTTGGATATTAGAAGCTAGAATTTAAACCTTTCCCAGCCCTGCTCAGCTTTGACACCATGCTGACAACGGCACTTTCCAACTCAAAACAGGTATTTCAGGAAAACTTTGCCCAGTACCCAAGAGATTTTATTAAAATCAATATGACAAACTGTGACATCTTTCCAGAAGAGAGCTTAACAACAGGTTTGCATCAGGTCTGGTAGCAGCCTTTGGGCTGCATTTTCAGTCTAAGTATACAGCATGATATCTGTTGAAATTGCTAAGCTGAAACTGGTGACATCAGCAGTGACAAAGGATGAGAATTGCTTTCATGCTCCTCTCAACAGACTTAATAGAAAAATGATTAATCATAAGTGCAAGAAAAAGCTGTCATGATGCCTCAGCTGTTTTACCATTAAATTATACTGTCTATGTTAGTTATTAGTTCTGGACTGACTTTTCTATTTTTCATATAAACAAAGGGTAAGTAATTATAAGCAACATCTGCATATATGCTCCCAAAGTACAGTTAAAACCTTTCAACACACTGAAATATATTTGTTAATGTATGTACTTAGTTCCTCTCATGTAAGAGGTAAATTTATAGAGAAAAATGAAAAAGGAAATAATCTGTGGTACCTCTGGTCACCTGGCAATTTAGCTAACAAGTAATAAGCCCAGGGAAATCTATTTATATTATTATGTACAGAGACATTCTGCCTGTATAAGTACACAAATAGATCTATAGGTTATCACATCATCAATGACAGAGACAGGCAGTTTTGAAAATTTCAGAAAGAACTATCAGAAAGCTGAAGGGCAGAGACACTATAAACTTCCATTTCTAAACAAACATCCGTGCAGAGCACAAATGAATGTTCACAAATGCTTTTGGTGGTCAAATCTGAACAGAATGGTCTGCAGATTAAATGGTCATGAAAATAGAAATGTTCTCATAAATAATGTAAAATTTTCATCAAGAAAAATCAACACTGAAAAAATGAGCACTGACAAAAAAAAAAAAAATGTTTGTTTGGGTTGCCCAGATGTATGGACAGGTACCCACTTGGCATCCAGAAGAAGTAGATAGGAAAATGCCTCTAAAGGTTTGTCCTATTCAGCACCAACCTCAGTGAGGATTCTTTAAAGACAGCAGCTGAAATAGTGTGTTAAAGTTTTTATATCTCAAAAAATAGAATATTTATGTTTCTAACCAGAAAGGTCCCATTTTTCTCTCTCTTCTTTCTTTCTTTCTTTCTTTCTTTCTTTCTTTCTTTCTTTCTTTCTTTCTTTCTTTCTTTCTTTCTTTCTTTCTTTCTTTCTTTCTTTCT
>NW_020799097.1:14668844-14690192 GCF_003259725.1 Athene cunicularia
TTCCTTCCTTCCTTCCTTCCTTCCTTCCTTCCTTCCTTCCTTCCTTCCTTCCTTCCTTCCTTCCTTCCTTCCTTCCTTCCTTTTTAAGATTTTTACCTTCCATGGCATGGAAATACAGATTTAGATACCCTTCCTGAAAAACATGTTTTCTCAGAACAGCTTTTAAGGTTTTCCTTGTTTGAGTTTAAATTATTTTTGCATGTGCTTTCCCTAGCAGAGAAAAATCTGCTCCCCTTTGCAGTTAACTTTTACATTCTTGAGGATTATCTCAACTAAAAACTATTGATTTCTTCAGCGTTTCTTAAAAAAAGAAAAAAAAATAAAAGTCACATTTTCTCAGTCTCTGATCATTCCTGCTGATTTCTTCTGGAATCTCTCCAATTGTGCATGTTTCTTGAATTCATGCTCTTATTTCTCAGCATTTTTACTAGCTTTTCTGAAGTAGTCTCCTACTTCTGAAAAAGCTATTTAGCAGAGAAAAAATGATGTGAAAAAATACAGTGTTAATGTAAGAACTACTCTGTCTCTACCTTAGAGCTTTTAGAAGAAAAGTTATTCAGTACATGCAGAGAAAACGACTAAGGAAAAAAAAATCATACATTTCACATCACAATT
Organism: Athene cunicularia; assembly: GCF_003259725.1. Lineage (NCBI taxonomy): Eukaryota > Metazoa > Chordata > Aves > Strigiformes > Strigidae > Athene > Athene cunicularia. Next base: position 14,669,460 of record NW_020799097.1, read on the forward strand.
AGATACATTTACACAGTTACAATCACTATGACAGTCCGTCACAATTTTTAGTACATCCTGCAGCCTTGTGAGAGACGGAAGTACTACTATTGCCTTGCTACCAGCAGGGACACATCAATAATTACATATATATCAACGCACTCATCAACAATTATAGATACACATAAACACACAATTATATGTATTTATTTTTATACATTTGTATAAATAATATTTATAATTTTTATTCTCATGATACAATGTGGAAATATCTAAATTATCTCTGAAAGAGCAACCACAGTACCAGAAGCAAAATACCTACATTTAATCCAAGCTCCACCCACCCAGGCAATTTGCTCAGCAAAGAAGCAAGATTTATTAGCTCGTGTTAATATGTTTATTCTGTTTCTGATGCACAGCCTGCTTAGGATATTTCAGACAACCAAGGCTCGTGTCCTGACAAAGTGCTTGAGAGATATATATTTCCAGAGCAGTGGTAAAAAAATGTGTCTCCCAAATTCCATGATTTGTGCCCAAATCATTCACAGTCCTTCCTCTTCGCTTATCTTGGTTTTTTTGGTTTTTTTTAGGATGTTCAACAACTTGAGAGTTAAAGCAGAAATACAGGCAAAAGACATGTCACCTCAAGTTGAGGTTCTTTCCACACTCCAAGTACAGCTCTTTGATCAGCAGAGGAGGGACCCACCCTCTCTTCTGGGTAAGAAATAGCATGACTCAAAGACAACTACCTGAGACTCGTGGCACACAAACATGCACCAAATACTCCACATAGGCCTAACAATTATCTGTGGCAGGAATAAAAATACCACTCGTTTTGAGGACAGGAGATGTGTCTAATGACCCTTGATGCAGGAAAACAATCCAGGTAACCGTGTCCTGTCACATCCACATACCTACATATTTCTACCACAGGGCTTCAGGTGCCCACGTGAGGAGACTTTGCTCCTGAGATGGTCAAGAGAACAAATGGAGACCCTGCAAGGAGTGACCAGGAGAGCTATCATGCAGTGACTGCCTCTCCAGCTGGCATCAAGTCTCTGCCTTGCTCTCCAAATTATTGCAGTCATACAGTTGTGCCACAAAACAGTCAGAAATTAAGTACACTCCTAATCTTATCGCACACTGCCTTTTAGATTTCAACTGTGAAAGAAAGGAAAATCATGTCATATACACAAAAAGTCTTTAGGAAGCGCAGTCTAACAATTTTGATTCCCAGGAAAATTTGAAAATACTGAATGTACAATTAACGTGTCTTTTAGGAAGTTAATTCATTTTGGAAAAGAAATTTTCATCTCATGTCGGGACAATATTCAGAGGTTTTTCTTTCATAATTTTTGAGTGTATTAAAGTTTTGTCTGAGTGAAAATTGATGAAGAAACTGAGCATAGACAAAGGCCAAGGTCTGGGACCTGCATGTGATGTGAATGTCAAGATTAAGTTAAGAAGTTTATTGCAAGATAATCTATATACACTTTACATTCTGTTTAAAGGAACTTTTCAGTGGACTCTCTCCTCAGCATTGGGTTACATGTCAGAGCTGAAATGTCTCAAGCACTAAATCTAGTGTATTTACTCATTTACAAAATCATGTGTACGTGCAATAGATATACACAGAACCCTTGCAGTAAAGGTCTAAATAATCACAGTGGGTAAATCACACCTTATTTACACATTTTGCATTGATACCATAAAACCCATTCTCACTTTTCCCTTTGCCAAGGCCTTCGGTCACATCATAGCTAAAAGAGCTGCTCTGAATTGATGTGTATGAAACTAAAACTATAAATTGCTTTCTTTCCCCTGAAGCTGCCAGAATACCATGGGTGAAGTCTGTACAAATGATATGATCGCTCAGGCTCTATAGTGGGAAAATACCTCAGAATTTGTAGAATAAGCCTGAGGCATTTTGAGTTGACTTGGGTCCACAGGTCAGGAGCCTTATATATGCATTTTTTATATTGCAAGGTTAACTCAATGTACATGCATCCAAACCTCATGGTCATGTGGTTCCCTGGTAGCCAAAAGGCATTTTGCAAGCCAAGGTTTCTCATTTACAGTAAAGACATAGTTTTTTGCAAGGACTCCTCACTAGTAGGGTTTTTTTTTAGCTAGGTAGATGGAGACAAAGGTGGAAGAGAAACAGCAGCAGCTGTAGCATCTTTCTACCCAAACAATAATAGTGGCTACCATCCAGAGTTTCTGAGTTGGCAGATATTTAGCTCAGCCACCCCAAATGCATGAGCTCTGTTCTTAGAAACTATAGGTGAAACTAGGAATGCCAAGGAGTGAAAGAGTCAGAACAGGAAGGGGGAGATACCTAAGAAAAGAAGGAAAAAAAGAAGGTCTAAGGCTAGAAAAGAGGTAGTGGAAGGAAGAATAACTGAAAGTTGAGGATTCCGATTTCTCTAATCTTTATACATTTCTCTTTTATTGGCTTATCATCAAGCAGACTGCCAATGCATAGACCAGAACTTTGGTTAGGTTATTCAGTTAACATTCACAGTAAAAAAAAAAATCTTCAAAATGCTAAACAGAGAACATTTTAAAGCCTGTTGCCCTTGGCAGTAAATTGTATTTTCATTACTCTTGATCTGTGGAAGGTTGGTCACCTTGTTTGTTAGCACACTGTCCATTGCCTGAATGGAGACAGCTCATCAGAAAGAAGCATGAATGGCTCAGATGTCAATTCTGTCCCATTGTATTAAAACTTGTAGCTAAAGTCATGTACAGCTGCTAAAAACTCAAGGCTATATTTGGGGCATTACCTATACACACTTAGCAAATTTATCTCTTAGCTGTCATTTGTTACTAATTTATGCACCATGTTACCATGTTCTCACACTTGAGATGCAAATATTAAAATATTTTATATGGTTTTCCTTTTTTTTTTCTCCATAAAAGAACGAGATTATTTTTCTTTGTTTTGTACTCATGGTTTGGAAAGCTTTTAAATAAATCAATTAGTCTATCAACCCCCACAGGTACTTCAGATGTTTAAACAATTTAGCTACAATCCTGTAAATCTGCATAAACAAAGATGGCCAAGAACAGAATTTATCTCACCTAATCTAAGAGATAGGAATCTAATCTACACAGTTGTCTAGGCTACACTTCTGTTGTCAATAGAGAGAGGGAGAAGTCTAAGATAGGAGTTATGAATCACCCCTCCAGAGGCAAATATCTCTCTCCATTGACTGAAGAGGGAACCTAGGAATGTTGGTTAAACTAAACATCTAACATTAAAATTAAAAACTAAATGAGCTAAATCACATTTGAAGTGCATGAAGAGTATGCTGAAACCAGTGCAATTATTTCTCTGAAGAAAGTTATAAAAATGTTAAAATATTTGTATAAGAAAGGTTTTACACTATCAATTTTTTAATGGGAAAGTCTATATGCTATGTGTTTAGAGGAATAGTTTTGATCCCTGACTGGTAAGTTTTTGTTAAAATTATTAAGGGATACAAGTCAAAAAGCTCAAATGTAGAAAGAAAATTAATTAGAGGTACATTACAAAGTATTTTAAAAGATAACTTTTGCTACCCTACCTGATCCTTCATTCGTTGCTAGAGGTGGTCAATCTGCTTCTGAAAGGCAGTCTTCACAACAATCAGCAGAATAAAGATCAGCTGTTAAAAACTGCAGTATAGAGGTGTTTGGGAATATCAAAATCAAGAAGAACCTGTTATTCTCATATATCTGCAAAAATGAATAATGATACATCTGCACCCTTGAAACTTCAGGCAGCAATAGCTGTGATGTTGTCTGACTGCTGGGATACTATTCATACAGTTGATTATTGAGAATAACCTGTATTGAGTACACTAAGAAGTAAAAAACTTTCCTTGAGAATACTTTGGCAAATTTTATCAACAAAAGATAAGGACTTGTTAGTCTTGTATGCCCAAAGATAATTTTTTGGTCTGGTTAACATGGACCCTGGAATGAACATTTAAAAAGGTGTATTTTCCTCTTCACTACCAATTCACAGAATATTTTCTTCCTTTGTGGAAAGAAAATAGCTTTAATTTTCCAGGGATGGAAGGAAGCAAATCCCACCCACCTTGAGGCATCTGATTTCAAGGGACTTCTCTTCATGTAGCATGTGTTTGTGGGGAGCAAAGGCTCTGTGTGTGCACAGCTATAAGCAACTTGCCAAAACCCACTCGGTGACTGCTGCCACCCCACTGACGCAGCTGAGGGGGTGACTGCCGTGCAGAGGTACTGAGTCAAACTGGAATCTGTCCCCGCGCACAGCCCAAAAACTTGGAAACTTTAGTGCCAGATGAAGAGTGGTTAGGAAATCCACCCCCATAACCGAGAGACAGGGTGCACAGCTGGAGCACAGCCGCAGCCAGAGCCTCCCTGTAGCGGCTGCAGGACGTGCTGGGATCAGCAAATCACTACGACATGGCATGCTCCGAGAGGCTGCGATATGCCCCTTTTTCACAGCAGGTAAGAGATGTGTAGGCAGATATTCACCGTTCCGCCAAGGGATCTCCATGTGCCACTCAGCTGTCAGCTTTGTACCGACTGCCTGGAATCAGGTGGATTTCACTCAGCGCTCTGGGGAGACAGACTTTACCACTTTATGACTCACACTTGATCGGGGAGAGTGGGAACAGCAATCATTTATGACTCACTATATTGTATAAGACTTTGGAAAATCATTTGCCTGCATGCTGTACAAATACATATTGGAAGTATATTAAATATGTTGAAGTAATTGGAACACAATTAAAATGTTCTGAAGCAAAAGAAAAAGAGAAAGGTTACTCATTACCAGTCTCTTCTCTTTCACAGAGATAACTTATTTGCAGAAATTTGCAGTATTTTCTTTTGAGGTAGTCAAGGCTTTAAAATTCTGTCTAGAAATAGAACTGTGTGAATAATTTGGGGTGGGGGTTATATTAAAAAATAAAGAATAGCAAAGTTTTTGGCTTCCTGACAGTGTTTTTTTCTTCTTTTTTGAGCAACTATTCCTAGCATAAGAAAAATGCAAGTTCTTCTGAAATAGTAGGAACAAATATATTTTGAAACTTTCCCTCTAAAAGCAAAGTTGTGCAAAGGCCTACTGCTCAAACCAGTGTTCTCCAAATAAACCAGACTGCAAGGAATATGTTTCACAAGAGGGAAAGGAATCATAGCCTGCAAGTTGGGGTGCTGGTTTATGCAGTCATTTGCTTTGCTAGAATTGAAATGAGGACCTTAAAAATAATCTCTTTGGCCTAGATATGCAAAAGATCTGAGGTGCCTGAATCCTGTAGAAGAATATATAACCTGGGGTGTGATGCCGAGATCCTTGAATGGAGCAAGTGATGGCAATACCAAGGAGAGAGCTGTGCTTCAACATCCCCCTTTCCTCCAGACCAAAGCCATGAGCAGCAATACTATATAAGCTCTTTGTAGCTGGAAAGGAAAAAGTGCTGTCAAAAAATGTCTATTTTTTGAGACAATTAGTGCACCATATGATCAGACAAACTCTGCCAAAGCGCAACGGTTGGTGGGAGGACAAAAGCAGGAACCAATGCTCTTCCACACCACGCTTCAGTCTGGAGTCATGGTCAGGTCAGTCCACAGAGAAAAACTACTTGTTATCACCAAATACTAAAGCTGTACTAAAACAAATGCAGGCAATAGTTAGCTGATTGCTAGGCAATGGCTATCACAGCAAAACCAAGCTAAAAACAGCTCAGGCTAAAACAAGTCCAGGCATGTTTTTAATCCCTGCGCTATCAGGTCAACAGAAAGGCCTTGACCTTTTACTTGTGGCAAAAAAGTCATATGTACTGGGTTACAAAACAAAGGACTGGGAAGCAGAGGGGAAGGGAAGGATGGTCATTTCCCCACCATCAAAAATATTTGTGATGGCCTTAAATATGTGTGGTGTAGCTGAGGCACTCTCTATCCCAAGTCTGGACACCAAAAAATGTCTTTTTGAGATAAACCTTCTGAGACAGAGAAATTCCTCTGTTCTGGCAGTATGCAGCCAGGGCACTTGGGACCAGCTACACCAAACTGCATCCTGAAGATCAGTGCCCTATATGAAACCCCTCATACTTTTTATTGCAGCCATGGGGAGCAAACCCTTCCATCTCTCCAAAGTGTCAGGCGCGTGTGTATTGCCTTGTTCTGTTTTAGAAAGCTTTCTGTCCTGCCTGTGCAGCCAGAAATGAAGAATTCATGGTGCCAGAAGCAGCAAAGCAACAGTCTGAGTACTCACCTGGGAGGGCAAAACCTGAGTTTACATTTAAATCTAGGTAAAACAATAAAATGAGAATATGCTCACTTCCAAATATCTGACATTTGGTCAGAGCCTTGAAAAGAGTTTGAGAACCTACTCTCTTGCTCATTGGCTTCTCCTACAAAACATGCCACCTCTGGACGTTGCATACTTTCAGTGGTTTCTGTCCACCTTGTCACATGGCCCCTTAACTTACTGAAGATACCCTCTCTCTCCTTCATATAGCGCCATACCCGCGAGGAAGAAGGCGTCTCTCAGTGCAGCCTCTCTGGGGCATTTCTATAATATCGTGTCAGCTCTATGGGACCTTGGTGACATCCCCAAGTCACCCAATGGATTGTAATTCCATTCTCTCAAAACTAGTCTAGTGCTGACTTACTCCTACTCCCAGTCAGAGAGAGGTGGCCCTCAGTCAACCAGGTGGCAAGTAAAGCAGATCTTAAAAGATACAATGAGTCTCACAGAAAACTTATAATACAACTACTCTAAATTTTCCATGAATTCTCCATTTGTCTGTGCTTTTTGTTTATCTCCTAGTCAAGGCTCCAACTGGTATCTCAGCAAAGCTGATGATAAGACTTGAAATTTTGGAATGTTGTTGGGATCTTATTCTGCTAATGTGTAGAAACAAATCTAGTGTAAACTGGAAGTTTTAAAAAAAAAACTCCTAATACCACAGGCACAGCCGTGTACTTATAATTCAGTAAAGTGCCCAGAGCAATACTGAGACAGATCAAAATGTAGCATTTTACAGGTGACAGAAAATCTTTCTGAATAGCTCAGATGTAAAATGTGAACAGCATACTACCTGAGCAGGGGAAATAAAAGAGAATTAATGGTCTTAATCTTATAGGAAACAATCCTGAAATGGCAAATATAACCAGCTAAAGCCACTGCATTAAATTAATTACTGGATTAAATTTTAAAAATCAATCTGAGAATGCTGCTTTTGAATAGACAGAAAGTGACAAAGACATTCCACCCTTTCCCCAGTGTTTTCTAGTGGTCTTAAAGATTTTAGCAGACAAATAATCTAGACGCTATTGTCAAGATCACTGTGTGATTACTACAGAACAGGTCTATAGGAGACCAAAGACTAATACCATAATAACAAAATTGCATCAGATAAAATAATAAGGAAATGAAAATGGTGGTTGTGAGCTCTGTGGATTTCAGGCAAAATGACAATATTGATCGTGGCCCAGAGGCCAGAGTAGTAAAATATCATGAGAAAAACATACTCATTTTCCTTGATTTGGGGCAAACAGTCCAGTCCCAAAGGAGTCTTTTTATTTTTTTCTAAAAGAAAAGCTACATGAAGAGAACAAGTTAGTTTAAAGAAAAAATCTTTGCACCTGGGGCAGTTGCATATATAATTTGGGGGGGATACATAAAAGCATTGCAGGGGGGAAGAGGAGTGAAAATTTTTAGTGCTGCTTTTCTCAGAACAAGATGACTATAAATATAATTTAGAAGGTGGTCAAGGAACATCCTTCAATTTTGCAGGGCATGGGAGAAGGCAGAGATTATCCACCATGTACACTAACTCCTCATTCAGTTAGCAGGATAATTTTACAGGATGATATGTAGGCATTTGAGCTGTCGCACATGTGTGTGAAAGGCCTGAAGAACAGATACTTACCTCTCTAGATTCTGGAGCAACATGTGAAAAATACAGATTTTTTTTCTTCAAACCCAAATCTATTCCCTTATACACTGTAGATGAAGCACAATTTTTTATTTTTTTTTTTTTTCCCCCCCAAAGAAATAGATTAAAAATGTAGCGGGTTGTTTTTCAAACAGATGAACAAAGACCTCTCTGTTCTATTATCAGTGATCCTATCTGTTTCAGTACAGGATGTGTCATTGCTCTCTGTACCAAAATGTTACTGCATATTGTAATGTTCATTGAGAAAAATAATTAAAAGGAAAACTCAGGATGTGGTTAAATCCTAACAGTGTCACTCTGGGATTTACATGCATAAATGATGTCCAGTGTTATGGAATGAACCCAAGAGACCAAATTAATATTCCATTACGTCCCTGGATACTTCTGGAGACTTGGGCAAATTCTGCTGATTTTATGCAAGTATTGGCTTAATATCCAAATTTATGGAGCACCTGAAGATGCACTGGGTTTACTAAAGCTTGTTTGTACTCAACAGTTTCGAAATTCAGGTCACTGCATCACTATATATAAAGAACCTCAGTAGGCTGGCCTGATTTTTGGAAGTGCCAAGCTGCCACAGTTTTTACTAAAGTCAGTGAAAATTGTAAGTGCCCAGTAACTGGAAATCCAGCTACTTTCAATTTTTTGTTGTTCAATTTTTTGCTGTACATGAAATATTTTGGTTACCTAAAGGTGAAAATCTTACACTGAGGCTTGGTCTTATAACAATGTAATGGAACAGAAATTTGGGTCATTATTTTAGAAGTGGAAAACAGTAATAGGGTCATTGAGATTGAGGTAGAAAAGCCAGTTCAGACTTGGTTTGATGAATTAATCTAAGATTTTAAACATAAATTTCTTACAGTGCTTTCAGGATTTTTCCTGAGGTTTCATTCATAATGTAATTAAAAAGGAACACATACTCTCCCGTGGGTATTTCAGACAGTAGTGAGATCTGGTGTCATATTTAAATATTTGTCAGAATAGAAAATTTGGGGGTGGGTTAAGAATACAGGGTGAAATTTCACTTGGGAAGCACTCTTATTTCCACTGGAGTCAGTGACAAATTTCCCACTAACTTTAAATGTGGCAAAAGAAAGTCAGCACAAAAAAAAAGCATAGACAGAAGCATCTCAAGCCTGCTGAGACTTCATTACATAATTCTGAAAATATGAAGGATAAATCCAGGTGTCTAAATGACATATACATGTGTTATGCACCATTAATAAGTGATGAGAAATAAATAAATAAATACAAACATGCCCAGTGCACCACTGATCTTCACAGGATGTGAGTCGGAGAACCTAAAAATAGTGTGTGCAAGTGCCATGAAGGACTAGTGGTTCAGCAGATGAAGATGTAAACAGAGCACCAATACAGTTCCAGTGAGGGTGTACAAGTGTGAGGGAGGGCACAGGTTCTCTCACTGTGCATCACATGGAGAGACCCAGGTAAGGCAATAACAGCATGAATCTGAAACATAGCAGTAGATGCCCTCCCAGAGTGGCTCATACCTAAACTTTTTCTTCAATTTTGACTTGTCCTCGAGAAATTTTTGCCGGCTACTGATTATTTAAGTGTCTTGTATAAGTCTGGTTTGTTACCTCTTTTTTGTGCCTTGCATGTCTACTGAACAATTTATGCTATGGAAAAACAAGTTAAGCATTTGTGATTCATTCATGAAGAAGTGATGTTAGTGGTCAGTGGCTAGGAGAGGAAACAGTCCCAGAAACAGTTTGAACCAACTACTTTTAAGGTTTTGAAGATCAAGACCAGATCCTTAACTTAATTACATAATAATAAAGGCCAGTTGTTAACTTCCTCCATTTGAAGAATGATATGTTCATTCTGTTTCTAATTGGCAGCTGCTGTAGGAACCCATGGCTCACTGCAATGATGTCAGTATGACAACTCTAAGCAAGAGCCAGCAAAACATCAAGAAATACATAAGCACAGAGCACAACTGTTTCCTCTTAGCTGATGACTTGCCTACAAAAATAAATCCCACCTGTTCCAAAACTCTAACACAATAATGAAACATAAGGGGTACCAAGCACCTTGATCACTTCTAGAGCAGCCATGGGAGCCTCTCAACAACCCCCTGTAACTGGTTGGTAGGTGCCAAAAGCAGACATGGTGATGTGTGGTAGCTGTGGTTCTTCACTATGTGCCATCTGTATAGATTTTGTCCTTTACAGGCACAAATGCCACAAAAATCAGATCATTCTGAACAGCACTATCCATCGTGGTTTTGCCCCTACTTTCTTTTGGACTTCCACATCTCAGGGTATGGTCCCCTATCCAAACCCAGTGAAGAACCCTTGGTCCATTAATCCCCACTTCTGGGAGCTGCTGGAGCCATGATGTGCAATCCAGACTCTCTCTTTACAGCAGAAACCAAAATCGTTAAACAGAAAGGGGTAGCAGTTATTGCTTAGTAACAACACTTAACAACACTGATTTTCTTGCAGGTCTTACATGCAATTGGATTCTTCCTTTGAAGAAACATCTTCTCAAGTTAGATCAATGGTGTGCCCTAAGGAGGTCTTCTCATTCTCTTAATTTTCAAGGTGTCATGAGGAATAAACATGGATCTGGTGTTGGTACTTCAGTTGAAAAGTCAAAATTGGGAAAAAGTGTCTGAGTGTCTGTTGCAAAGGCCAGTGCAAGAGTCAAAATAAAAGTCTGAGCAGAGTCAAGGGCTACTGGAATGAGGTAAACCTCAACTCCAAAGAAGGGTATAATGAAGAAGGATAGCACCTGCATTTAGAAAGAAAAGGTTAAAAAGCACATGATGGGCAAGATATACAGAGTGTTCTCTGGTGAAAAGCTGCAAAACCAGAGTGCCCTCTTTTCAACAAGCAGAAGCTAAATATGAAAGCTACCTGGAAAATATGACTAGAACTAGAGTTTAGCAGATAAGAAAAAGTGCTGTGGAAACATGGCCCCTACTCGTTCCAGGCTACATCATCAAAGGTAAGAAGGTTCTCAATGGTGATTGTGGTTATCCCTTACATCTCCAGTTGTTGGCAGTCTGGAAATGATGAAGGGCACAGGAGATGCCATGGGCTTCAGTGAAGACCCCAGAATCCAATGAATGGGCCCTTGAAGAAGAATGCACTGTTTAAAATGAAGAACAACATTTCTGTTACAGGAAATATAATGGTAGAAATCTTGAACCATAAACCAACAACACAGTACACATCTGCCCCAGTGCATACTGAGAAATCCAAAGCCTAAACTCTGCCCATGATAACCTTGCATCAGAAAATGTTGGGTATTGTAGTATCAAAGCACATTACTGAGAGCATATTCAGCATTGAAGCTTGACAGCCACATTCGCAATATCCTGCAGCTGAGTAAAGCTTATTGATTAACCTGGCTTTAAAGAGACCAGTACTATCTTGATTATGAAGCTCAACTGATCATTCCATGAATGGACTGTATGGTGTAATGGGGATTTACTGACACAGACTTTCCTCTTTTCAGTGATTTCTGCACCACACTTCATTTTACAGCATTGATGTGTCTTCAGATGCATAAAACAGAGATCTGTTTTGACTTGAGGCAGCTATGTAGATTTATACCAGCTGAAGATCTGGACTACAGTATCACCACATTCCTTTCCTGCATGCAACATAATACTGCTGGGCTGCAAACAGCTGTTGGAGCTGCCATATGGCAGCTAAGGCCAACCATCTTCCTTCTAACGAAACAAAACCTTGTCACATGCAATGGACAGTGACTTGTGTTTCCACCGTCTCCTCTGAAAAAACAGATAACATTCATATGAGAAAGCTGGGTTGTATGAGAAAGATTAATTTTAAACCTACAGTACTCTGCTGGTAATTGGTGCATTGTCATATCAAACAAAGACAGCATCAACAAAAATGACCCACTCCTTGCTTCTATAATTAGAAAAAAACACTGAAGTTTATTTATGGAAATACAGATAGAAGCCATCATACTCCCCCATGCTAAACTACACAAATGTTGCAGCCAATCCTCTTTTCCATACAAAGCTGATGTATATGAGTGCACCTAGCCCAAAAGTTCACTTTCAATTCAGAATATTCCAATGTCTGGAATAGGTAAAATATCTGATCCTCTCCTTATCACTAATACTCTAACTCTTTTGTTTTACAAGCTATTTTTAAGTGGTAAAAGACTTTCAGCTTGCCCAGATTATGCTCAGGATTTTCAGCAGTAGGACACCTTCATATATGAGCAGGATTTCTTTGCTCAGGCTAGAAAGTAGAAAAGTCTGCTTTCTATAAATAATATAGGAAGAGTGAAATAATTGCAACTTTGATACTTCTTCATGACTCCCACATTGAAAACCTCTGTTCCATGGGAAAGGAGTGGAGTGAAGATCTCTATCTATTCTTAGCTTGTAATCATCAGACTTTACCAAATTTCTAGGTTGGCCTGATCCAAAGCCCATAAAGCCAATGGAAAACTTGAGGTGGAAAACATAATCTAACAATAAATGACAGTAAATCATTTGCAGCAGGAAAGCAGGTTGTCCACCTGGATGGGCACAGAGACCAGAACACGGACTATTCACCTGGCCAGCTGAGGTTACCACCTTCATCACAGCACTGGAGAGAAATCTTGCAAACAGTTTAGGAGTATATTAGAAGTTTCAGTGAAAGACAGTGACAGATAAATCGCATCAGTGAGGGATTCAGCAGGCAGACTAGTAAGGAAGGAAAAGCAGTAAATCAAAAGCAACAGTTGGCATTTACTGGTTTTAGAGCCTTTCAAAATATGCAGAGTCCTTCAGAGAAGGAGACTATAATGTAATACTAATCTGAGTGGTACAAGATGTTATCAAATTGTAAAAAGTGGGAAGCTGAAAGTCAACAAGGTCAGACAATCACCCTTTTTGGAAAAGCTGCACTTAATGGCTAAGATTTTCTTGGCAGTCCTCAAAACCACTTATTTACAGTTCTCTTTGGGTATCTCAGCATAAAGCAGAGGAATGGTTTGATAGATCAGGTTTAAGAAAGTAATTCTGGTAAAAACAAAGAGTCTGGCAGTAAAGGCAGAAGCTAAACTGAGAATCTCAGGTGGCTCTACAGCAGAGCATGATGTGCAGTGACTATCCAGTCATTATTGTGATGATCTGCGAAGTATTTCATTTGAACAAAAGAAATGTGAAATAAGCCCTGGAGGCAACAATCTTCTCAAGAAGCAGGGCTGACGATAGGCCTTAACAAGTAGCCTTGCTTTAAAATTTCCCTTGAATTATAAGGTAAGCAGCAACATAGAGAAACAGTATCTCTACAATCAGAAGATATCTTGCAATCAGCACAAATTTTCCTTGAATTCATTACAGCATTTTAGCAGAATCACTGTTGCAACAGATGTCAACAAGAGATGCTGTTACATACTGTCTTTACAAATTGCAGAAATAATCCCAGCATGTGGACTAAGATTTAGTTTGGAAAACAAGCTGCGGAGTTAGTTTGTGTTATGTAAACTCTGGTAAAGAAGCAACAGGAACTTTTTTTTGTAGGGAGAGGCGCTCGGAAGATCTTGCGATGTAGAGGAAGAATAGAGGCGCGTGAAAGATCTCGTGATGTACGGAAAGAACAGGGAACTAAAGATCTCGCAATGTACAGAAAGGTGTATATGAAGCAATTGCGCAGTTAATAAATCGAGCAAATAGCAACCACCATATTGGCCTTTGTGCTTTTGTTCCCGCGAAGGTTTTAACCTCCTGCAAGGGTTAGCTGTGATCTGAGTGAGACATATCTGTGGATTGGCAGGTAGAAAAACACAGCTAATACCTTACCACAACATTTTTTCATTGGTTTTAATCTCTAATAAGAGTTCTCAAGAACTGTAGTGGGCAAATCACTTTCTCGTAACTGGGCATTTTTAATGGTTTGTGATTTCCAACATATATATATATATATATATTTCCCGTACTCTGAGAGCTTGCATTAGAATGAGATTGAATGAACACTTTTAAAATAATCTGATAACAGCATTTCAGAGGCTTTCTCTGCCATCTCTACAGCATTCCTATTTGCTGTCTTTCCCTATGTGTAATGCATATTTGAAGTCCCACTCTCAGCCTTATCTATTCAAGACGTCGCTCTCTGACCTATCTTAAAATGTATCCTGTGTTAGCATATGAACCAGTGAGATTTTTAATTTTGTAATATTGCTCTATTGAGTAAAGCTCTGAGTACTTGCATGTTGAAGTTCTTACGGAGCACAAAAAATTCAAGATTTTCAATCTACATCTGGAAAAAACAGGTTACTTTAAAGTTGGATTGATTTAATTTAACTGAGGGGGAGAGAAAGCTTGGATAGTGTCGGTAGCTAACTGTTAATAGGAAGTTAAAGTCTCTGCACACTAGAAGTACAACAGGCCCAGTGTCAAATACTTCTCTGCATTCCAGGTTATTCTTTCTGGTGATGCTTCTACTTTCTGGATCTGCTTCACTGTATATAAATAGTTAACCCATTAGTTATATTTTCCTAACCCAATATAGTGTCCAATTATTTTCTTTTTTCTCTTGACCCAGTAGAAATCTTTTCTGGGGCTACAAACTCCCTATTCAAAGAGGGAAGATGCATGTATCAAGTCTTGCCAAAATTCTTAGATTTCACAAAGTTGGCATGGGTACTGAAAAATAAAATAAATTAATGTACAATGCAAAAAGGAAAACTTAAGCTGCAACTGAATATGAAAGGGTGTGACCCTTTGCAGAAAGTTCAGTTTGAGCAGTCAAATAAAGGCTTTAAAGCATATCAGCATCGACTGGGTATTTGTTCCAAAAGATCAGATTTCCTGAGGCTTAACTTACAATTTATGCTATTTTAGTACACAAGGGTCAATTCCACTTAACTATTTCTATTTTTTAATTCTGAATATGAATGGTTGGGAAGCAAAGGACATTACATACAGGAGATGGTATGCTACACAAGCAGGGAGTTCGTGAAACAACCCCTAACGCAAAGTAGGCAGGGACTGAAACAAGAGTATAGCTCAGTTTGTTATAACCTTTACAGCATAATTAGGGACAAAATCCATTTTATGATTGTGCTTTATTCTCATTATAATTTTCTGCAAATTTCTTCAAGAGGGGGGAGGTGAGAAAGTAGTATAGTAGACTAAATATCACACCAAAGCTTTACTCTGGTCTTGTGCATGACATTTCTAATACTGCTCCCATCACCACAGTATCTCAGTGCCTTCGAGTAATGCACTAAGCAATGTGACCAACATCTGTCAAATGTTTGTGCTCTTTGTTTCTCTCCTCGGGGGAAGATGTGTGTTCAGCAGAATGTTTTCTTTTGGAATTTATTTTTAATAAAACCTAAATGCATGTGCTATTTGTTTGTTAGACAAGTCAAAGAAATATGCCTTGCACTCAGGACAGTAGGTACACAGGATGTCATAGCCCAGGGCTGCCTCTGGGAGAAGGAGAATTGTAGATTTCTGCCCAGGAGTGGATAAAAGCAATGGGCAGGTCATGAAGGGGGAAGGTGGGGAGTGCTTAAAGAGAGCCGTGGCAGAGGGGGTGCTCACATAAACTGGGAATGCAGGAAGGAGAGGATGAGACTTTATTTTTGCATCTTTGACTGCTTCCATTCAAATCTTATGTTGCAAATAAAATGTTTCAATCTAATTCCCACATACTGTCATCAGAGCCATTTGCTCAATTTGCTGCTTCTGCTCCTGAGCATCCCGGAGTTGGAACAAAAAGGCTATGACAGTGAAGCATGAGGCAGACTTGGGAGAGGTTGTTTACACATTTACTTCCTATGCTTTTTTAAAATCCAGTTCAGGACATTAACAAATCCCATTGTCTCTTGCACACACAGTTTTAAAAGAGACAGAAAGGAAAAAAAAAATTGTCAGACTCAGTTGGTGAGAACATGGGTGAAAAGTTTTGTATGTTGGGAATTAAACAATTTCCTGTTAGAAGGTAGACTTAAGAGAGCTTTGAGCACACAGTGGAGAAGCAGGACTGAAGTGCTCTTTTTCATTTCAGTCATTAAAAGGGATTCCAAGAGTCTCCTATGAAAAGCCAGGAGAAGCCAGCTCCATCCTCCTCCCAGCATTAGAAAGTGAACTTTACCTTTGACTGGAGTAGATATGTTAATGTTAAATAATTAATTGTGGGGCATTTATACAGTGGGATCTTCTATTCTTCTGAAAGAATCACTTTGTAGGCCTGTTTCTCATTTAAGCACAGCCTTAAGAACAAACTCCTATCCTAGTCTCAACATAAATAGTATATCTAGTATATTGTCCTTCCTCTGTTGTAAAAAGACTTTAACTACAGCCCTGAAGCTAAACCAACCCAATTCTTAAGGAATATGCTTAAAATAAACACTACAGATAAAACAATGAGTTGTCTTCAAACAAGATTTTATTATCTTTTCTATCACAATTGTTACTTTTCTTCATTTCATTGTTAAGTTTTTAACAGCTAAAACCTGGTGTGCTCAGCATGATTTAGAACATGAGAAATCCCTTGAGTTGGAGAGAAGCAACATTATCAAAGCTTTAAAAAAATCATCGTTCTCTGATTGCAGAGATACATGTGCATTTGCATTGATGCAGACAAGTGATGTCCGTAAGGAAGGATTATTTTATTTTAATCTGTCTCAAGACATAAATTTAGTCTCAGGGCTCTAGTCCCCCAAACTCCTACATGTTTCATTAGAAAATATACCTGAACAAGGACTGCAAGTTCTGTCCTTGGGGAGGCAGGGTAGATTTTTGTTTTAGATTTATACTAGCAGTATGTGGAGACAGAAAATATGCAATAAGTCAAAGAGATTTTACTTATCAGAGCTTTAGACAACCATTTGTCAGTACTTAACTGTATTGCTGGATGACTCATTCCCATTTCTAATACCTAGGAATACAGGACATGTATGGGAACACAATGTCTGCATTGATTTTAATCTGGTCTCTTTTTTGCACTGTCTACAAATAGCTCAAAACAAACCCAATCAGATAAGCAGAGCAGAAAATGATTGCAAAAACACATACAGTAAGCCACTCACAGGGGCCTCAGAAAGGCCAAGGAGCACACAAAACAGAAAACACCAAGGTAGCAAAGAACAACTCATAAAAGTTCCTCTATGCCATTGCTGGATATTTCAGCTAGGCAAAGTGAATCCCTGCAAAGGAAGAGAAAGATGTTCTTTTTAGGTGAAGGACCAACAGTTACCCTACTCGAAGTCTAATGTTAGCAGTACATCTTTTTTTAATCACTTCAATTTGGACAACTTTCATGCAAATCCAAAGTCCGTGTAAGAGTAGAAATGGGTAATCCATCACTTACTCTAGGCAGGATGGAGAAGGCAGGCTTTACTGCTATGGTGCTATCAGTGTTTAAAACACTACATGCTCCAGCCCTCACTGAACTCCCTTTCACACGTGCCTGCTGCAATCCTTGGCTCCAGGAGACTACTGGAAGAGTGGGTGTGGTAGATTTTGGGAAAGAGTTTTCCTGTTAGGGGAGAATTTTTAAGTTTTTGAAGTTATTTCTGATCCAAAATGAAAAAAAAAAAAAAATGTTATTGTTTTGCAAGCAGTTCCTCTGAAAACAACTTGAATCAGGTCAATTCAGAATTTTTTTCAATAACAAGATGTTTGCTTTCAGTTTTGACATTTGCTTTTTTCTTCACCTTTTAGTGAAGATCAAAATTTCAAAACAAAAACTCAATTAGGAGAACCAACCAAGCCAATCTTTCTGGTTTAAAATTTTCTAAATAGGCTCTGTCAACAATTTCAAAAGCTTTTGATATTGGAATGTTCTTCATAGAGATATGTCTCCGGAGTATTGTCATAGCCTTGACAAGACAAAAATTTCCAACAAAAATGCCTTGCTGGTCTAGCTCCTTAACACAAATTTCTTCTGCCATCCTGAACGTAACCCTTTAGGAGCCGAGGTGGAAGGGAAGAAACAAAGGATGTAGAATAACAATCTTACCCTTAATCCAGAAGTGATGGTAGGAGGAAGAAGTAGTCATAGAAGAAGCTTACACAAGACAGATGACAAGCTATTTGATGTTAAAATAGTCACATACTCAGCATAGACTCTTTGACTATGTGTTTACAGCATAAATTCCCTTTTCCACATCAGAACAAACTGTGAGTCCCTTATGGGTACTGCAATTACACTGATTTTACATTAGAATAAGTCAGAGAACTGTCAAAATTGCTATAAAGACAAGGATCAGAATTTCATCTTGCATTCTCCATGTGACCTATCTTTCTGAATAGGCATCTTTTCTTTCTGAGCCATTTGTCTCAACACAACTGTGTGGAAAAATGGAGAGGCTCACAAAAGTTCCTGAGACAGTGCCAACTGAAGGAGGCATACATTCACATAGCTCAGAAGAATCCTTAGCTACAGCAGACAGCCAGAGCTACTGCAACTCCCTCTCCCAGTCCTGGAGCTAGTTCTGCTGACAATAGCCCAGGGCCTTCACCGCCACATCCCAGGGCAGAGCACAAGTACAGAGCTGCCATCATGGGACAAGCCTGCGGTAAATCATGTGAAGTTCACACCAGGAGGGAGTGCAATCTGCAGAGAACAGCCATGCAACTAATGCTTGCAGAGGCCCCCTGCATATATTTCCTGAGACCAACTTAGTAAAAAGCTATGAATTTCCTCCAATTTCCCAGACCACATATGCAATATGTTCAGAACTGGGAAGAACAGTGTTGTAGTGTTGTATCACCAACACAACCCCCCATAAAAATACAGAGAAAGAAATCCAAAAGCAAGTAGGAAAGCAATTACATATTTGTAACTGTGGCAAGCCCAAGTAAAACTTACCTGTATTTTCCATCTAGGCTGGAATCAGGTTTTTAAGAAGCTGTTCTGGAGAGTGCAGGGTTTCACAGTTTGAAGGTTTCATGTCACCCTTGTGTCCTGTGATAATCATTACCTCCCAGTTTACTTCTGAACTGAATGGAAAGTTGCTTAAGTACATCCTACACTTTTGCTAACATCTTGATCCTTGTCTTCAAGCAACCTCAGGGAAAGATTGTGAGAGATAATGAGCCCCATAAAGAGAAGCAGAGGGCCTCATAATCCTATTCCTTGGAATAACCTGCTCTACAAGGGCAACATATTTCCTTGATGGCAGAAAAGTGTGTAACCTCTATGGGGAAATGGTTTCGAAGCTGTACTCCAGATCCACTGCAGATATCCTAAAATTTTGTGTAACTCCAGGGAAGCTCAGGGATTCCCCAGTGCATCTTGGTTTTACTGGCAATCTTGCATCTTTCTCTACCAAGCCTGGATCTGAAGGTCTCTTAGCCTCCTCCGTACAGGGTAGCTGCTGACTGCAGACACTAGTATCACTTTGGACCACATTATATTCTCCTCATTAATTTATCCAGTTTGGAAAAGTAATAGCAAGATTCCTCTTGCTCACTGAAAAGGACAGGGCAGTGAAGCCACTGAAGGCCATCAGGATCTTGTCTTCTGCACAGAGGAGTTCATTTGTACCTGTGGAAGATCTGTTGTATCCAGATCTCAGGGACAGGAAGGTCTGAGGGTCAGCAGGATGTCAGAAGAAATTCAATAAGCATCCAATTAAAAGTCAATAATTCCAGAGGATTATCACCTTAAAAATCAACTAAATGGAGCATATTGCTTGCCAAATAAAGGAAACATGAGTTATTTATTGTTTTAGCAAGGATATTTTATTAAAGCAAACACAGTTTATTGCATTTAAGTAATAAAGATAAGCAACAATTAAACTTCTGAGATTAAATAATCACCATCTCCAAGAACTAAATTGCTACTTTTACTGAGGGTTTTCTTTCATTGGTAAAATTAAAATTTTGGTTTAGTTAAGCAATTAAATATTAAGCCCCACAATTTTGGAACAGGCTGCTAGAAGACTTAGATTTGGGGTTTTTTTGCCTGTAGCTGTCATCTTGAATAATCATCCTAAAATTACCAAATATATAAACGCCCCTGACTTCAATCTGTACAATTTAAAATCAGTTTAGATAACTACAAATGTGAGGTTTATATTCCCCACTCTGCAAACACACTCAAGTTTACTAAAAATAAAAAATTTCCTCTGATTTACATCTGGTTTATTTTTTTTCTGTTAAGCTGAGTTGATTCTCCACCCACACATGAAACAGCAGTTATCTCTCAATTAATTTTAAAAGATATTTAAGAAAAATATGTTGGAGAGGGAGTTAAGTTACTAGAAATTAAGCATCTGGACTTCTCTAAAGTATAAGGATTTTTCCATCATTCTGGACGGTAATTTGACCTAAGGAAAAAATACACAATACTTGACCAGTTGATAGACTCTGGTGATTCATTTCTCATGTTGAAACATGTCCACTCCCATCACTTGAACCGGACACTAGCTTGTTTTATTCCTTAAACAGTGTGAAACGGCAGGATTTATAAATCTATAATAGTTGCCAAATCTAGATGAAGAGCAACCTAGAGCTGATGTAATATGACTTTCCTTGGATGTAAGATCTCCAAACGGCAGGAGACCTTCCTTATAAGTGCTGAAATATCAGAAATGGAAAAAATAGGTGTGATGGTTTGACTCTGGCTAAATTCCAGGTATCCACCAAGTCGCTCTATCACTTCTCCCCCCTTTCCCCCTTGTTTTCTCAACAGGGCAAAGAGGGGAAAGAAGATAAACCAACCCTTGTGGGTAAAACAAAAGCAGTTTTAATATAAACCAAATGAAGCAAAGGTCCGCACGTGGAAGCAAAAGCAAACAGATTTATTCTCTCCTTCCCATGAAGAGGCACTGTCGGGCCTTCTCAGGATCAGGGCTCCCATAC
>NW_020799097.1:14690242-14736151 GCF_003259725.1 Athene cunicularia
CTTTTTCCCCTTGTTTTCTCAATAGGGTAAAGAGGGGAAAGAAGATAAACTAACCCTTGTGGGTGAAACAAAAGCAGTTTTAATATAAGCAAATATAAGCAGTTTTAATATAAGCAAATATAAGCAGTTTTAATATAAGCAAAGCGAAGCAAAGGTCCGCGCGCGGAAGCAAAAGCAAACAGATCTATTCTCTACTTCCCATGGACAGTGATGTGGGGCCTTCTCAGGGAGCAGGGCTCTGATACACAGAGTGGTTGCCTTGGAGGACCAAGGGTGACACCCCCCCCCCCTTCCTCCTTTCTCCCAGCTTTATACCGAGCAAACGTCATATGGTCTGGAATATCCCTTTGGTCGGTTTGGGTCAGCTGTCCTGGCCGTGTCCCCTTCCAAGATCTTGCCCACCCCGTCCCACTGGGGGAAATGTCAGAAAGAGCCTTGGTGCTGTGTAAGCACTGCTCAGCAGTAGCCACAACACCAGGGTGCTACCAACACCCTGCCAGCTCCCAGCATAAAACACAGCACCGTGAGGGCTGCTGTAGGGGAAAACCAATTCCAGTTCAGCCAGACACAGTACAATAGGAAAAGGTGGCAGCAGGATAGATCTGTCCATGTAACACTGGTAAATCATGGAGAGACTCAGTGAGTGGACTGGCCTTCCACAAAGCTCCACAACAGAGACATTTGTGCAGGGCATGATGCTGGTATCCCATCCAGCTTTCTCAGAGGTCACTTCATGAGATGCATCCCGTTCTCCAAGTGCACAGTGTACCCATTTCCCCAGTATTTCCCTCAGTTGTACAGCAAAGGAAAGAGAGACTTGAATTAATTCTAAAAGGAAGTGGTAGTTAAACAAAATAACCACAAGGGAGAGATGTCATAACCTGCATCAAAATTCAAAAGAAGGCTTCAAGGAGTTAATCTGGAAGCATTCACACTGGGCTGAGCTTTCGAACAGAAGAAAAGCATTACTTCAGGCCCCTGTGTCACACCTAACCAAGTGAGGTGAGGCACATCTTTAGCTTTAAACATCGAAATGTTAAGTTACATTAAACCAGTTATAGAAAAGATTGATAACCTGGGGACCCCTTATCTCACCCCAAACCAGGGTCCTGAGTGCGTTGCATGGCTTGCTGCTCTGCACTGGCCGCAGCCTGGCTCCTCTCCTGGCACTTCATGTACTTACCATCGCATACCTGCATGGGGTAAAGGCGTGTAACCCTAATACTCATCCTTTAGCTGACATGTCTTTGTATTAGAAAAAAACAATAGTTTTATTCTATGCATTAATTTTTAAACCATGTAACTTTTAACATACAAATGCTAAATTGAGAGATCAAAACAATTTGTAAGGACCATGTTCAGCCGAGACAGCATCTGTGGTGCTGCAGTGAAACAAAGGGAAACACACAGAGAGTCAGTGCAGAGAAAAGCCTCAGAAAACCTGCAGTGCAGCAGGATGAGTAAACTAGCTATCAAAACATTTGATATCTTTGTACAGCAAGCCACGTTAAATGAGGCATGAAAGAGTAATCTGGACATGCACTTAGTGAAAGGAACAGAGTCAAAAAGAAAGAACCAGCCATTCAGTTTCAAGCTGTGATATTGAAAAAGGAATAATAAATGAACCAGTTCAGGGTTAAAGACAAAATTAAGTATATTTGGAAACTGTTACAAAACCTGAGGGATGACTTGCCATTTCTTTATTTCACAGCACTTAAAGACAGGAGAGACCTTTGTATCATCTCTTTTGACTCCCTGAATAATACAGGCTATTACATTTCTCTTCTCTTTTAATACTTAGGTTACCTTTTCAGGTACAGTTAAACCAATGCAGTGCTTAACTGCATGAAAACAGGTATCCCTGATTAACTGTGTCATTGAACTACACTGTTAGGCTAAAGGACAGAAGGATTATTTCTGTCCTCAGGGGAATAAACAGTTCTGCTCCACAGGCAGAGGACAGGGAAGGCAATTCAGATCATAACTAAGGGCATGTCCAGAAGATACTAACCCACACCATTGACAGAAGAACAAAATCAAAACCTATCATAACAGCTGTTATTCCCAGATGCAAAATCTATATTTTTCCCCAAAGCCACTGTTTGGCTAGATTTTAAGTGCGTGAAGAAAGCTCACCAGTATATTCACCACCAGAACAGAGTTCCCATTTCTACCTTGACCTCTGCTTGTTCTTGAATCATGTTCATCCTCAACAACTGGCTCTCCTCACTAGTTTTGGAGAGGAAGGCAGGAGACAAGCTAAGCAAAACCCTGAAACAAAAATGGTCAATTGTTCTTAAAGAAACAGAAGGGAAAAAAAAAAAAGATTCTTCTCCATTCTTACAGGCAGCCATAAAAACCCTGAAGCATAAGATTTAATTATAACCATATCTTTATTCTGAGCTGCAAGTGCTGTGGGCATACCTAAGGCAATGCTTAACCCCATCCCCGAAATAAGACTCAGTGGTTTCTACAGGGCTGCTTGAGAGCCACAGGAGAGAAGACTCAGGTGTGAAATATTACTGTGGAGGAAGAGTTGCATCCCCTGTAGTTACAAAGTGAGAAAATAGCAAAAAGGCTAAGTAAAGGTTTCAAAGTAAAAGAAGGCAAGAACAGGGGAATTTAGGGCATCTAAATACATAAAAGGTTATCCAGTTTAATATTTAGCATAACAGATCACAAAATTTTGATGAGAGTTGGATTCAAAGATAGAAATGTATATAAATCTCATTTTAACAATGTCAAACAGAGAATCCAGCACTGCCTCAGATCAGTTTTTCATCCATTTATTCACGCTCACCTGGCATCTGGATTGAACACCATCATCCTTTTGTGCTGTCCCCCTGACACACACAACACTAAGTACAGAGACAAGATCATTTACTCTTTTGTCTGTACATCCCAAGACAACATTAGTCTTTCACGATAAGCCTTGAACACGAAGCTTAGAAAGGTGGTTATCCATGAAGGTGTTGCCCTCCTTTACTGACTCAAAAAAAAAAAAAAAAAAAAAAAAAAAAACAATATCTATCTGTGGATGCAGTGTGCTGATACAATCTTTAGTCTGTGCTCCCAGTTGTACTACTCTGGCTGTCAGCCTGCAAACATCTAAGTAGGTAACTCACACCACTGTGGACCATTAGACTGTCCTCATGATTTACCACAACTTGTTGTCTTCTGCAGACTTGTTATTAATGATTTAAATAAGAAAATATCACAATGGATTTCTTTCCCGGTATGTTTTTAAAAAGTGTCCTGTCATTGACTTCAAGCACATCAGTGTTTTCATTTGTCTTTTAAATGGCTTATTAGTAAAGCAACCAATTTTCTGGATTTTAAGGAGTCATCACTTTTCATATTCTTGAGAGAAAGGCTGTAAACAATTCCCCCAATCAGTTTTAGTACTGCCTACATGAAGATGTTGTTCCACTACAACAGCAATCATTTCAATTTGGGGAAAAATGTCAGTTCTTAAAGCTTCAGATACATTGGTCACACAAATTAACAGGTGGAAAAAAATGCTGGCTTGTACATAGGCAAATATCATATCTTCAGGCCAGAGATTACACTTTTTTTGGCCATCAGAATGAAGTACAATATTTATTATCTTGTACAAAGTGATGGACGTCTTGCATTAAGAAGATACCCTATGTTAGTATAAAGTTTGCTCCTGGTTACATTGAATCTACAGCAGATACAACCTGGGTTGAAGTAATCATATGAAGTTATTGTGTCTACATGTTTGTAGTTGCCACATGACGGCAAAGGCCATTTTTACGTTGATTTATAATTTGTATCATCCCACTGCACCAGTATCTGCATTGCTCTGCCCTGGCACAGGTTCACTGCCTTTACCTGAAACACTCTGGGTTTATACAAGTGTAAGTGGAGGGGAATCAGCTTTACCAGGTTGCTGAGAAGGGAAAGTGTTATAGCATTTGACACCAAGTAAAGAAACTGGAGAAAGAGCTGACCTGAAAAGTGGATACAAGGGAAGAGCAAAAGGCTGTTGCAGGGACAAATGTGCACAAAGAAAAGGAATCAGGATTAAGCAGTGGTTTCCCAGCAAAAGGAAGCAAAGGGCATAAACTGCTTAACATAATCCCATGACATAAAATGGAAACAAAGGCCAGCTGACAGAGAACAGAAAAAAAAGAAAAGGGGAAAAAAGGGTTTCTTTCTTTGCTGTAGCGTCTGTGGTTTATCAGATACTACACACCTTGCAGAGCAATTTAATTGGCTGATGAGATTTGTATTATTATCCAACCACTTAATCACATTAAAGTTTGACTTACTCACTTCAGCTGAAACAAGTAGGTAGCAAAGGGTCAGGGAATTTATGTAACTGGCAGCGTGCATTTCTCCATAAACCCTGAAAGACTTGGACAGGCTTAAACTATAGGAAATTATTTTTATCTTCATAAAAATTATTTTGCAAAAGTAAAACTCCAAAACAAAAAAATCAAACCTGTATTGTTGACCTGGACAGTCTTAAACATATCATTGGGCAATGTATGTCACCACAGAGCTGGTTAGCTATTTTCAGCAGCTTTTTATGTGTGTTATGAGCTGATCTGTGGCTTATTTTAACTACATGTAACAGCAGCTGTGAGGTAAAGAATTTGAGATGTCAACACTCAACAGAAAATGGTCTCTTGTGGCTTTTGAGTATGTCATTCAGTGGCTGCTCCAGACTGCATTTCTTCCCGATAAACATCTAACCCCCTTTGGTCTGTGCAAGGACAGAAGGCTGATGCAGTCATGGTGAAAAGGGAAGACACATGCTTCCCTGCAAAGTAGCAGTGAAGGGGAAGGAGGCAGGAGGGTAATGACTATGAAGCAGGATATGCAGCAGACCCCCTACTTCTCTCCATCACATCCACCTGGGCCCCAGACTGCGCTCTGTTCAGATTCATCATTTAGTTTCTGTACTTCTTCCATGCTATTTTTTGGAACGGAACCCACATTCTAGGCAAGGTGTTACTTTACAAGGTGCTATCACCCCTTGTCATCTGTACTTACATGGCCACCAGTTGCACTAGTCACTGCTGCTATGTGCTGACCAGTGATCCTGGTCAAGCATGCTTTCCTCACCATTTTGACTTATTCCAGGCAATTTAGGAGATCCTAAACCATCAGAGTAGTGTGAGACCTTTTTGATGTTCCAGTGTGCAGTAAATGAAACTAGATATACAGTAGTGAAAAGTGGAACATAAATGCAGTTATGTGATCCTTTCACTGTATTACTAAGCCACTAGACTCCCTTACTAAAATTGAATGTTTTATTAGAGATGAAGTTGTATTTCCTCTATTGTTTTGGTAATAGCTGCAGGAGTTGTATGAAGACCCAGCCTTGTGAGGTGGGGCTTTTTTTTAATTTTATTTTAAACTGCAGCAATTCATCATTAAAATATAACCACTGTTTAAGAATAGGATATTATCAAAGGGTCTGGGAATTCTCTCTATGCAGGGAAAAGTGCTGAATCTTCATGCACACTAGAAATACCAAGTAGCACTTCCATAAGAGTAGGGAAAGGACTGAAGTCAGAGATGACTTACACTAAAGGGCTCTCACTGTCTCTCTCTCACCCCTCCCTTCTCTCCTCCCCTCTCTCCAATTTGGCAGAAAAGAAGGTAGGCAAGCTGGAAGCTTTTAGTTCTGCCTGATAGTCTAACAAAATACCTAGTGCAGATGTAGGGAGCCAGCATAAAAGCATGGTGTCTGATTAGATGAGATACCAGGAGCCAAGAAAAAGATTGCGGTACCTGCTGAGTTGAAATAGAAGTCAGGTTGAAGGGAGGTGCTCCTCACTCAGACAGACGGCACAGGCACTGGGGGAAGAGTATGAAGTGAAAGACAAAAAAATATAGGGAATAATAATGTTTTAGAAGAAAAACTGGAGAAGCTGGCAATTAAAAAAAAAAAAAAAATCAATCACACACACCCTAATCTTATCACAAGGATCATCAATATCACCAAAAGACACTTAAGCATGTTCAGAAGTAGCAGGCTTGATTGAAAGCCAAGGAGGAATTACAGATACTCACTGCCACCTACAAGGCTGTACACAGGCTTTAAAATATACATAGCTATGCTTAAATCCCTTCCTGAGTAGGGTTATTGTGTTACCAAGTCCAAGTTTCCGATCCAGCTGGAGTAGAATAGAATAGAATAGAATAGAATAGAATAGAATAGAATAGAATAGAATAGAATAGAATAGAATAGAATAGAATAGAATAGAATAGAAATTGTTCAGTTGGAAGAGACCTAAACCAATCATCTAGTCAACTGCAATGAATGTGTTTCTTCATGAGTTACAACTATTCAAAGGTATTAGTAAGTCTAGAATTTCACACAGCTTGCTATAGTATCTTCCTTCCTGTTTGACCCACACAAGTAGGTGGGGATACGAAAACCAGAAGAAGAGTGAACAAGAAAGTTAGGACCAAAAACGTCACCAGGGTCAGCAGAGATAACTAGTCCTTTAAATAGAAAAGAGGTGTACACAGCCGAGGAGAAGTTCTTAATCAAAAGAGAACTAACCAGCCTACACCTGCTGAACTGATTTGTCTTTGTTTCTTAATGTTATTACTTGCACAGGCTGCTCCATTTAATCACTGTTAGCACTTGTAGGAGCCAGTAGTGGGTGATGGGCAGGGAGGCACAGGAGTGCCCTTAATGCAGAAAGTGACTGATCATTTCAGGATCCTTCATAACCTCCTCTATCCCTGTTAAGTGGGAGGGTGAGAGCAAGCAATAAAAAGACAAGCCAGTTTTCCCCCATTTTATTATTAAGCATTCCACACTCCTAAGACTTCCTTTAACTCCCACTAGACATTTTAAAAATATCATGATCTTAAATACCAGTCTTTAAGAATTTTTAATTTAATTTTCATTAAAAATAAATATTTGAAAAATAATTTTAAAGTGTTTGCAATCATGCAGATGAATCTTGATCACATCACTGTTCAAATTCCTAGTCCCTGTGTAATTACTTGCGTAAAACACCTCTTGTGAATAGCAAGTAAATCATTAGTGATTAGACTTTTTGGGATTGTTTTGAAGAGACCCAGCTGCTGTCTTTATGTCAAAGAACATCCATAAGGCACCAGTGATTAAACAACATGGTATTTTTGCTTGTCAGGCATCACATGCTTAGATATTAATCATGCTTAGTGCTTTTCAGATGTGAATCTCAGAGCATCACACTGAAAAGCAGTTATAGCCCCCATTTACAGACTGGGAAGCTGAGGCACAGGCCAGATGACTTGCCTCATTTCATGCAGCATATCTGTGGTCACAGCCCTGGTTCCAGAAGGGGAGAATTTCACTTGTTCTCTTGCCTTTTAATCCACCTTTCATTTTCTATCTGAAATGCTGAGACAAAGAAAAATTCTGGATTATCTGATGATAATGAAGAAAAAAACAAACAGACAAACAGAAAACCAAAACCTTAAAACCAGCATATTGCCAAGATATGAAAATCTGAATTTAAATTAGAAAAAAATTACTATTCTTGTGTAATCTTACTCTTTTTTTTCTAAAAGGAAATATAGCAAGGCATTTTCCAAAATAAACAGCCCTTCATAGGCCCTAAATCAACCACTGAAAAATAGCTCTCCTGTCCAAAAATTGTCATCCTGAATCATAGCTCTGTCCTCATTACTGAGATATATATATGTAGAAAGAGAGAGGGAAGAATGAGAATTGCTCTGCCTAATTGTGATAGCAGCAAGAACTGCAAGACATGGTTTTTGCATAAAATATGGTGGGTTTGCAAGTGACTCTCAGAAGTAATTTTTCAATGTTTATATATAAATATATATGAAACATTAATTGAAGCATATATATAATGTTTCATAAGCCAAATGGAACAACAGCTGTAAATCATTACCAAAATGAGAAATTAAAACCTTCTTTTGTGTCAGCTGTTTAGAGGGCAGGGAGTTATTTATAAAACACTCTAAATATATAGTTGAGTTTCCTACTGAACTCAAAAAGGTACACCAGCTACTCATAAAGCTTAGTCAGTGACTGTAAAAAGATGAGCTTGTGGAGTACTGCTGAGCTGGACCAGAGAGATGACTGTGACATTTAGTGGTTACAATACCACTGGAACAGCAACTACCTCCTCCAGAGGAAGTGGTAATGTGCTTACTCAAATTTTCTGCCCTCCCTCAGGTTCCTGAATTCACAATCTGAAAGTCTTCAGCAGGCTTAAATCCGGAGACAGTAATGCTCCTCCACTTCCTTACGCAGGAAGCTTTAAATTACAAGGATGGATTATTTTAATTGCAACTCTTTGGGTTCTCTGCTTGAGCTATTGGTAAACATCTATGGGAAAACATATGGATGTTGAAGTAATAGCTGTGTCAGACTGTCATGCTGCAAGCTACTGCATTATAAACTTTGCACCCAGTGTATTTGGTAAAGACTATTAGAAGTGGAAATATTCATAAAGAACTTGTAGGCAGTAGCTTTATGTCCTGACATTAGCAAACTACCCACTAAATTAACCAGCATGTGTCATCAGTACGCAAGCCTTGAAGATAGGGAGCAAGCTCTGAATTGCTATAAGAGAAAGTCAGGAATCCTATAGTGCTAAAAGCCTGTTTAAACAATTCTTACTTCTATCTCCTTTTTTAAATCTTTTAAAATCTGAACGTGAGTGCTTCTATAGAGTAATAAATTGAGAAAAGTTCAAACTCAAGTTCTGGATCCAAATGGTTTTGGATTAGGTACATTTTGGGCTTCTTACATGAGAATTTGGGTCAACACTGCTGTCACCAAGAAATATCACAAGCAGCACAGAAACGGACAGGGCATTCACTCCATCCCAGTCTTCACCAGCCTGGATGCCTGCTGGCACTCTTCAAATGTCAAAATACTTGCTGCTACCAGATCAGATGCCATACAGCTACTTTTCTCTTTTTAATCTTAAATTACCGCAGCCTCCACAAGCAAACCTGAGTAGCGAGAAAGGACAGGAGGGGAAAGAGAAGGAGGCGAGAGCTTCTGTTGCCCAAGGAGAGGTCAGAATCACTAAAAGCCTTCCCATTTATTTCAGCAGAGGATGCAGCTAACTCTTCTTTCCTCCCTTTTGCTGAGAGCTTGCACCTCAGCTCCTCAGCACCCAGCTCTCTTTCAGCCCTGGGCTCCCTATGCCTTCATGCCTTTGAGGTTGAGGAGTCTGCCCTACTGCTAAGTGCACATTCCCAAGTGATACCTTGCAAGAGTAAACAGCATTGAGCTCTTACATAAACCATCTTACCCCCTTAGAATTGGAAAGAAGGGCAGATTTTGCTGTCTCTCTTTTATAGACAGAAAAATTTAGGTTCAAAGGTCAGCTTGAGTTGCCAAAGGTCATCCAGCAAACAGGAACCAAGAGTTTCTTGGGGTCTTACCGACCACACCTGAGGTGTCTTAGGGCCCTATTTAGCTTTCAAATAGATGGCTTTTACAGCAAGAAGGCAACACATGCAACATATAGCTAAAGGTTTAAGTGAACAGTTGTTTGTTCAACATTGTGATTTTACTTCAGTTCAATTTCAAACAATGCGGTGCTGCACACGGGGATGCTAATCAAGGGCTGTATAAATTGCAGTGCTACCCCACCTACGTTAACATGCAAACTGCCAGCCCTTAACATGCAAACTGCTGTGTGAAGGCAAGAGGATTGCAACGTGCGCGTGCACAAGTCCCAGCTGACAACTGAGTGAAAACACAGCAGATGGTGACAAGGCAGTAGCAGCAAAGAGATAAAACTGTCAAATTTAAAGCTAAGCCTAAAGGCAGCTCTACCAAGCCTTTATTATCAGTGGTGCTGAGTTCCCCAAGTTCTAACATATAGTTATAAAGAGGGTGAAAAAGAAACTACTGGCGCTTTGGTACACTGCAGGGTCCTCTGTGCTCTTCAGAGTCTGCTTTAGCTTCTGTCAGGCTGCAGCTCTCTCCTCTGAACCAGCCAGCAGTGGGTATGCCAGTGCCACGGCAAGCAAAGACCAGAGGCTCCCAGGGAGGAAGGGTTTTGCTGTGCTGCTTCTTTCCCAGCCTGTACTCAAGCCAGAAGTTGGACAGACTCAGTGCTTTACGAGGGAGGTGGACATACTCAGAATAGGTGTAAAATCAGGCTGTTATCCCCACTGCCCAGAACAGTGGGCACCCAGCTATTCAGTTAGTGGTTTACTGCAGCTATAAAACGCAAGATGGAAAGGGTGCTCCAAATAGGCTTGCATTAATAAAATAAACCAAGATAATCAAACAAGAGAATGTGTATAAATTCAGCTATCTTCATCCATTTTCCATCTAACCATTTAATCACAAAGCCAAATAGCTGATCTGTATTATGGCTCCTTATAAGGGGAGGCAGTGACAG
The DNA here is from genome assembly GCF_003259725.1 of Athene cunicularia. Classification (NCBI taxonomy): domain Eukaryota; kingdom Metazoa; phylum Chordata; class Aves; order Strigiformes; family Strigidae; genus Athene; species Athene cunicularia. The sequence goes on from NW_020799097.1 coordinate 14,700,619, forward strand.
ACAAATTGTCTTTAGTTTCATTACCAAATATTCTGGAAAAGGCAGGAAGCAGAGTCCTAATCTAATTGTGCTATAGCCTGATGCCAATAATTATGTACCTGATATGATAGCTAAATTACTGGGATTTATCTGCTTTATCCAAAAAAAATTAGATTAGCTTGTGTTTTCATCTAAGCAACATTGCTGTTAATTGTCATAGTTTTGTGTGACCCCTTTGGTAATTTTACAAAGGATTAAGACACTTCGGATAGTTAAACTAGTTCTGCTTACAGTATTATTTCAAAGGAGCAGATTTCCTTCTCGTTCTGGTTCTGTTACCTGCTCAGGGGTAATAGAGCTTGTTCACGGGAACTCCTGGGTAAAAAGCCAATATGGGCAACCGTAACATCCCTTCCCCAAAGAGCATGCATGAAGGATTTAATAGCTTTTCTATACCTTTCTCCTTTACAAAGCCTGACAGTCATCTTGTGTTTGAAGAGCATATGACCCCAGTTGCACCTATAGTGCCTCTAAGGGTTGAGTTTGATCTCAGACCAAAAGTTTTCTCAATCGATGCCTGAAGGATCAGTTACCTCACCCCAGCGCTGAGCCAGGGTGGAAGGCAACATACAGGCTGTGGAAAGACAAAGGAACTAACATAACAGCATAGGCATTCCCACTGAGATTATAATATGCTCCCTTCAAGCTATTAACACAGCACTCAGACCATGAGTCAGCCCATTTTTCGCCCTGATCTCCTTCCCCTAAAGCAATGAGTCTAGTTTAAAAGATGTAAATGCATACATATGTACACACATGTATATATATACAATTTTTTAAGTAATACAGTTCGTATCTTTCAGCTACTACCTGTTAGAACTGTCAAGCTTTTCCTTATGTTTTCTTGACTAAAACAGGTTTATTCATCTTTGCAAAAAACACAAATGAGCATTTTTGCATAACTGCCTGAATCCAGGAAGCAGAGAAAGCTACTAAATTGAGCAAAATGCACATGCTACAATAAAAACAATGCTGCATATGAGTTTATGTGCTTTGCTGGACTGGTGCTCAGCCTGATATACATGAAAGCAATAAATGTCATGACTTCAAAAAACAGGGTAACATGGGCACTGATTGTGCAGTGTAAAGATATTAAAGAAAATATTTTGCACCACAATCTGGGGTTAAAACAAATTTCAGGGAAGAAATTCTGGATATGGAGAAGTCAGTGAGGAGTCTGCCATCACCTGTCCAGGCAGGACTTCACTTTTGTTGTTACATGAAGTCAGCTTGTTATATTTTATTATCACTTTTCTTATCTTTAACAGTTAAGAAAGTAAACTCCTGCGCTTCTAGTTCATTCATCTAAGGTAAGAATAAAAGGGCGTCAGTAAAGGGAAGTAAAAGCATTAGTACTATTTTTAATCATTGTAGAAAAACAATGAAAAGCATATGAAAAAGTAGTTAAAATTAAAACTAAAAGCTCATAAAAAATTAGTATTCTGAAGCTCCCTCATTAGGAGACAGAGAAAAATGACACTATCCTTCTTGCTTATATTTTCAGTTATATCTATTAATTTTCATAGCTCAAATCACTTTGCAACACATTTTTTCCTCTAGTGACCCAACTACTTTAGAATTTTTAGTAGTCATTATTTTCTAAAAACACTGCTGCAATTTTTATCCTCCAGACGTGTAAGACTTCACATAAAAGAGTAGAAATGTCCTATAGAAAGCAAACAAGTCACTTTTACATAAAAGCAGCCCTGACTAGATTAAATCTCTGGCACAAGAAGCAACTATACAAGTCAACATCCATTTAGTCTGTATATTAAGCCTTTTTATCACTTGCTGTGTTATAAGAAAGAACAATCTATTATACTGAGATTGCTACAGTCCTGTTCTCTGGGAAGTAATTTAAGTCCTCTTTCCTCCCTGTCCCCTCCCCCCATGCTATTTTAGACCCAGTGGTAGAGTCATTTCCTCAGTGTTAGGCCTTTTGTATAAAATTCAATAAACAAATCTTTAAATTTAATGTAAAAATCATTCTTATGCATATTGTTCAAAGTGGATTTATGAGTAGTGTACATGTATGGAATTTTTGAAAACATTTAGCTTGATAGCCACCAGGAACTTTTCTTTGACTTTTTACTTAACGTACAGAGAAGAGCCTTCATACTCTGTGTAGATCTTTATAACTGGACTTCTGTATTTCATCCAATCTTGAAGTTTCAAAGACAGAATTCTGGACAAAAAATATATTTTGCTTCCACATATCACACACTAGACATTCATGTTGACTTGGTGATGTTATTCCAACATTGGAAAAGCTGTATTTTTATCTAACATATAGACCTAGTGATCTTTCTGGAATCACTGGAAGCCTCGGAAGAAATACACAGAAGTGTTTGTCTGAAATTCCAGACTCCTTAGAAAAATTCACATTTGATGCACTGCCCCAGTTCTCATAGTAATTAAGTTAAGGATGAGAATGTGCATAAGCATCCACAGCGGCAAGCTCTATAAGAACAAAAGTGAAAGAAGTTCCATTAACTTTACTTGAGACAATAGGTGTTTGCCCTATTTTGGGGGGAAAAAAAAAAAAAAAAAAAAAGATGCAAAAAAGAGCACAAGACCCCCATTATCTTTTGTCAGTGCTTAAGCCTGCCACAATCCACACTGGGAATTGGTGCAATTTTTATACAGCAGTATTGCTGGTCATTGTTAAGATTTTTCTCAATTAACTGATGCCTTCACTCACTACATTTACTTCAGTTTAAAGTTGTAGATGAACCCCAAGTTTCTGCCTTTACATTGCCATGACCTTCCAAGCACAGCGATTCCTCAGTGTTCGAAGTACACACAGATGGAAATGTCACAGGAAATGGCAGAATGGCTCAACACTTTTTCTCTGTGAAGTTAACTAATAAAAGATATAAACATACACCTTGCAAAGAGGCCAATACATATATAGTGAGTTCAAGCCATACCGCTTGCATTCCCAGAGCTTGCGTATTATCTGTTCTGAATCAGAAGGCAACCTTCTTAACATGTGTTGTGAGCTGGAGAAAATGAAATATTTCTTGAAGATAGACCATCCTTCTTTACCTAAAAGCATATCATGTACTTCCATTACATGACATCAGTTTTCAGTTTGGGGATCATAGATCATGAATGAAAACCCAAATAACAAATTTTGAAGGAACAAAAACCTTTCTTTTCCTGAAAAAGGAACTAAATAGCCCTGAGAGGCTCTGACTTTTTCCTATGATGCCTGATTCCAAGTCACAAATCATGTTAACAGCCAGTGTGGGACTGAATCCCCTGGCACAAACCAGGGACTGTGAGGAGCTGCAGGAGAAGACCATGCTCTAGTGGTCTCTTCCCTTGTACCCCCCTGACCTGGGTCACTTTCACTTACTTCAAACACTTGATTGAGTTGAGGAGGTATCGTGGTTCAGCTTTCCTCTGGAGTCAACAAATAGGGAGCTCCCCAAGGCATTACAGGGTACAGTAACCTCCACAAGTGCTACTGGATGTGGTGCATACACTCCCCACCACAGCAAGTGAATGCCCCCTCTTTTGTACTAAGAGGCACCCACCTCTAAAAGCTTTTGATTTACACTTCCTTTCTGACACACTGTAAATCAAAATCTTTTCAGGCAGTGCTGCCTCAGAAGGCACATACTGTTTAATTGTAGTATTTTGCCCACATCCCTCTTGAATCACATCTTTACTACAGACTGTCTCCACTTTTTGCAAGATGACAAAAGCCAGACTGCAATGATGAGACAGCGTTTGCTCTCATCATGGTTTACTCCACAGTGTGAAGGTGGAGCAGGTGATGTGTCTATTTTAAGGAAAAGGGAGTTCGGTGCTGGTTCCTGCCCTGCTCCATTACAGATTCCCCACAAGGAAACAGAGCTCAGAGGAGCAGAAGAGACACTGGAGAAGTAATCACACTGTTCCTTTCTGATGAGAATACAAAACTCAGTTATTATCTGACTTTAGTAGAAAGCCCTGGGATTTGCTGCAGAAGAGGCTAGGGGTGAAGAGAATAGCTCAGGGATAGAGCCTTGAGTTAAAGAAAGAATATTATACTGTTTGAAAGCCTCAGCAGGGGCAAGGCAAAAGCCCCTGAAGCAAAGACTGAGACAGTTACTGGTATCTCAGGCAACATTTTAATAAGCTGAAATCTCAGGAAAGATAATTCTTTGAGAAATAGTTTGAGGTTCATTTCAGTTCTTCAGGAGAACCTGAAGGAAAATTTAACATGGGATCTCCATGGGAACCTTCTTTCCAAAACGATAGGCTTTCCACAGAGTAGTATGACCCTCCACATGCTCCTGCTACAGGGACCTCTCTCAGGGAACCTTTTTCCTGCTGAGAAGGAAGGTGCTGGCTCAAATGAGATAGGAGGAAGATGCATCTGGCATGGTGAGTAATATGGCAGAAGAATGACAGAGTTGAGTCATTTAGTGAAGAAAGGTTACAGGTGTCTTTTCATGACAAGAATTTCATGCACTGTGACTGTACACAGGCTGAAGTGGTTGCAACATATCACCAATCAGGAAGACCAGCTGAGCCATCACATAGGATCAGAGACCACCAGAGCGGTCTTGGCCACTAAAGCTGGGTGGGAGGGGAACATGAGGAGGGAGAAAACTGTGGGAGTGGAAGACTGGAAAGAGTTTACAGGTCTGGCTGGTGGGCTGTGTCCTTATGGGACTTTCAGAGTTATTGCATAGACAACTATGTTGTTGAGGCTACGTTCCAACCACCAAAAGAAGCTAAACTCAGCCAGATGCCCAGCTCCAAGTGATTCCTGAATGCATACTTGAATGACCATTTTTTGCAGGACTTTTCCAACAGCTGAAAAACTCTGGAGTGTACAGGCACTCTGAGTGCTGGGGATCACATGAACCCATGACAGCCCACCTTTGTCAAAATCCACAGGCTAGATTCCTATCTATCCCAGATGAGGCTGTTTTGTTGAAAAACTTTCTAAATTGCAACTTCCCTAACTACCTCCTGGTCCCTGTAACTGCATGTTTGTAAATTACCATGTGTACCTAAACAGAAAATTCAAAACAGGCTTTCCACATATTCTTAAAACTAGGATATGGGGGTTGTTATATACTGTAAAATAAGCTATTATCAACTGCCCTTATCACCCCCCATTACCTTTCCTCAATTCTGTTTGGTGTTCCTTCAAAGACGGCTCTAGCCCATGTAATTCCTTTACAAAAGCAAATTCACGTTTTACATGAGCATATAAGTACATAGTTGTGTCCCCAGAGAAAGCGCACACAGATGGAAAGCAATATATTCTATGAAACTCAAAAGAGGATGAACATTTCATGACTTAAATTAGAGGCCACATGTATGTATCTCACTTGGAAACAGCAGTGCTGTCACAAAGGGACTGACCCCTTCTTTGCTCTCATTCTGACACCATGAAAAAAATCAGAATCATATGGATACACTGAGAACACAAGGACACGACCTGCAGTTCCAAACAGCCATGACTCAACTTCCTGCACTTGAAGGAGAATCAGAACAAAAGCATGTTGGAGTCATTTTTCTAAAGTTAGAGAGAAACAATTATAAGTTCATTGCAAATCCCTGAAGTGAATGAGATGCATATGGCCCCAGGTCTGACCTGATTAGGTGAAGTCTCAGGAACCTGAGCACTCCAAGTGCCAGTGAAGAGGCAGCAAATACTCTGAGCACATGTTGCTGGGAAGCTCTGGATGTGTGTATTCACCTCATCTCCTTACAATACAAAACCATCATTCAAGGATAGTGTGTCTCAATGGCATACATAGAAGAATGAGAACTTGTGACCTGACATCAGAATTAAGAAATATTTAGCAAATCTGCTGAAGAAATTATTTGGGAAACTTGACACAGAACTTATGCAGCCTAACTTCTATTTTCTTTCTCCTCCAGCCCCCTAAGCAAATTTCTCTCTTTTTTTTCTTTTTCCTTTTTTTTATTCCCTGCTTTGCATTTCTAATTTAAAAATGGGAAACAATTGTTTGACAAAGGATTTATTGGTGCATTATGAAAAATATTGTTACAAATTCTAGTCAGGGAAATGCTCCTTTGAGTAACTGGTTTATTGAAAAGAGGTCAATAAGAGAGAAAAAATTTACCCCACAAATACATGCCTCTTTCTTACCCAGAAGAGAAAAATGTCATAGCTAGAAACTTCCTGCAGTCCAGAAAATCATCTTACTGCATGGAAAACTAACCTGAGTCTACCAATCTCAATTTCTGAGCTAGATCAATTCTTCAGGCTAAATGGGATGATCTTGGGGTGGTCACAGGCAACGAGCATGATCTTGTGACAAGAAAGTATAGAGCTAGAGAAAAATGGGTAATTTGCAGATTTGGGAAAACATTTTATTCATCATCCAATTAAGTCAATTGCTGTGATCTACTAGACACCATGAATGACATTAAGTTATTCATGAGCTGATTTTAAATCTGTCAGAGACTCCTATTAACTTCAGCTGGCTTTCAGGCCCATAGATGCTGCATGTTGAGATACACTAAGGCCCCTATCCAGCCAAGTAAGCACATATTTAACTTGCACCATGATAATAGTCCCATTGAACTCCCAGGATTACCCCCACTGCTTAAACACTTGCTTATGTGCTTTACTTGGCTCATTGACCAGAATTTCAATAGTGTTGCTCCAGAAATTAATTTGGCTCAACCTCGAATGAAATCCTGCAGATATTTGAAGATGTCTTGAACAGAATTTAGCACCAGTTTCACTGCAACAGTAGACATAGAATAGCAAGCAGTAATTATTTCTCTTAAAAATTTTCTGGTGAAGGAGGCTGGGAAAAAGTTCGTTTCTACCCAAAGCATTAAAGTTAATCATTATGATCATGTCTGAAATAATGTGAATTTCAAAGCAGGACTTAAAAGTGGCACGTGCATATCTATTGCTTCCTAACTGCCTGAATAAATTCCTACCTAGAAGTGTTTCATTTATTGTATGGAAAAAGTTTCAGTGGAATAGTCTTTTGGTGTTGGGTTTTTTGTTTTTTTTTTTTTTTTTTTTTTTAATAATTCCTTTCATGAATAGGATTGTAAATATGTAATGGAACATAAATATTTTGTATTTAGACTAATAAAAAATTTATTTCCATAAAAGATTTATCCCCACTAAAAATAATTTGGCCTCAAATAGGAATCAGTGGCACTAACATATGAGGCAAATCTTCCTCCTCTATAGAAAACCAGAGAAGCTATGCAAATACTCCCAAACTTGTTTGTCAGGGATTTGCTCAAATGTAAAAATGAATTTGTATCACATGCACCTACACCTGAGACAACAGGGAATACTCCTTAAAACATCTTATTATAGCCCTAGTTTAAGGGTAGTTAAAATCAAATGATCTGACAGTGTCCTACAAAAATATCTATTAGGGGGAATAAGACCTCTTATATAAAAATTATTATTTTATGGAAACAGAGGTACAGAAAATTGCATTTATACTTCATGTGGCCAACAGATTTTGCAATTGTTTGTTCCTGTCCTCATTTTACACTGGGTAAAGCCTACATATCTTAGACAATCTTTAAGGTCCCTTCCACCCCAAACCATTCTATTATTCTATGATTCCTACAGACCAAACCGGTTTTAGAAAATTATTCCATAGATGCAGTTCAGCATCCCAGATAGACTTCATCCCAAGGCAATCTTTTCTGGTTCTCATCTGCTTTCACTGATGTTGAACTCCTGCCATCTCATGTAACTACATATGAGCAACCACAACTAACTAACAGAGCTCAGTCTTTCAGTTCGAATACTTGAAGCAAATTCTGTGTGATACCTCCTAGCGCGTAAAAATAAATTCTGAGGAGAATATCAGGCAAACCGAAGTAATAAATAAATGTTTGGAAATTACGATCAGCCTGCAGACTTTCCATGAACAGAGAGACAGACTAGTTTTGGCAGGTCCATCTTTCATTGTGAATCATTCACCCTTCTTTTCACATTTCTACTTAAATTGTTTTTAATTTCATTGCTGTTGGGCAGAGGTGTGAAACCACAATAGTAAAATGAAAGCAGCCTGAGGAATTTCTCTATGTGGATCAAAGTCAAGGAAAATGCCTTAAAGAGTACTGAGCTGCATGTTTTAAGTGTCAGTGCATTTTATCTTTGCTAAAATGAAGGAGGGTGCTTCACCCACACACGCATGGCCAGCTTATGTGCAGTGGCAGCAGCTATATGGCAGAAAGCCTAGACAGGCAGGTCAGGGATTGGAAAAAGTATCAGGGCTCCAACCACTGCTGGAACACATCACATTCCTGCAATCCTTGCTGGTCAGTCCTCAGCTAACCATTAACAGCTGATGCACATTACAGAGCTGCTTCATATCCTTCAGGAGTGATCAACTCCAGAGGAGATCTGTAGCTAGAGCATCTCACTCTCTGGAAGCTGAATGCAGCTGGGATTTTAGCCATGTGTTAACTTCAAGACTTCTTCTGAAGACTGACTAATTTACAAGTCCAGTATATTCTGCTCCAAACATTCTGGTGGACCCTGGGTGAATTGCTTGGGCTGAAGGTGCTTAATAGGCTTCCAGTACCTAGATGTAAAATGAGGGCAATAATCCAGGTAGCTCTTTCTCCCCAACAGACCGGGAGAATCAGAACCATGTTAGTCCCTTACAGCTTTGTAACACTCCTGTGCCCAAGAAACTTTGTTTGAGAAGGGCTGAAGTTCCCTGTCTCAGAAGTGACTCGTTGAAATGGCAAGTACCGTTTTAAATCATACTTTGCACACAGGCAGTGCTTCAGGTTTTGTTCAGCACTGCTTTGATCTGCTGGAAGGAAAACGATAGTATTTGCTAAGAATAAGACATTCTTTCAGCTTTAATGTAACCGGTCAGGATGTTTTTTAAAAAAAAAAAAAAACTTAAAATTTGTTAATTCTTAGTACATTTTTGTGATACATAAAAACTGAGGGAGCATTAGAGTGGAACTTGTGGAAACTCTGTAAGACATTAGTCAAATCCTTACATGAACTAATTCCTATACTCCCACACTGTATTTTCACATGTTGTTCAGACTGCATGACACTGCAATGTGAGAGATCTCTGATAAACATGATAAAAAAATTCTTATGGATTTTTTTGTCATATTTACAGATGGAAATGTTACTGCCCTCTGGAAGATCATAAGTATAGACACCTTTTTAGTACTAAGGCTCATATACTTCTGAATAAAATGTACAGTTTTCCATTGAAGGCTCCATTCTCCCTGCCCCAAATCCCATTAAGTATAATCCCAAGCAATGGAAATGGCTGTAATTAATAAAAAGAATCTGAAAAAATTACAGATTTTTTTTAAAGCTACTGACTTTATTGTAAAAATGTTGCTGAAAATAGTGCTTAATTGCTGTATCTTAATGAGACATCTAAAAGGACACATGAAATAATTGTTTCTTGTTGATAAGGTACATATTTGAAGCCTAAAGCAGAATACTAATATTCCAGTCACATAAGCTACATCAGTTCTGAATTACACTCCCCTAATATTAGCAGACTTTACTTGGACATACCTACTTACATAAATCCAAGAATTTTCTGATATCTACAGATCATCAATACCATATGCAGACTTATCAGACTGAGCACAACATCTGTCTAGCACATGCTTTTGGGTCTGTAAAGAAACAACTTGGAAGCACAAGCTGCAAAACTATTTTAACTATTCTTTTGCATCCTGAGAAAAGGTTGTGCCAGAAAGTTTAAGAGATGTTGTCTGGTTTTATTGGTTTCATGAGTGGCTAGTGGTTCTCCAAGAGTGTGAGGTTCTCACCATGATGTCATTAACAAGTTGCTGTTCTCAGCGATAATTCCTGAATCCCAGGTGCTCTGGCCTAGAACTTTACAACAGAACTAAGAGATTAACGCATGGTATGTTTGAGTGTGGGTAGCCAGAAAAGCAATGATCTTCACTGTCATCCTTTTAATAATTGCTAGGCAAAATGCATAAAAATTTAATATCTCTCTGAAAGCAGCATGTACAGAGGAAGGCATCTGATTGCTTGGTGAGGATTTAAGCACTAGCTGTACCTTGCTAGAACTGCAAGGGCCCAACTTTATGCTCATGCTGCTAATGGAATTTCATACTTTTGTCAATGGAACAGGACTGTCAGCTCCAATATTTTTTATTTCCTTCAAGTCTACATGTCCTTGAAGAGGTATAAGACTAGGGGGGATGGGCAAAAGGTACATGCAGCATTTCCAAATTTTTTTTCCTATTAGGCCAAATTATCTAAGTGTCCATTTGGAGCCTGAAAAAGTGACAGGAGGAAGCACATCCCTCCTCCAATTAAGTATAGAATAAATGAAGATTCAAGTCGGTGAGTCACTGGCCACTGGCAACTCCAGCTGGCATTAATCAGGGGTTAGTAGCACAAAGGCTCAGGCCACTGCTGAAGAAAGCATACCAGCTCGGTTTTGATAAGACAGGTGTTCTGATGAACTACTTCAAATAATCTATGTCAATAATCAAACTTAGACATTCAAGTTTCTTTAAGAATCAATGTTTTGTTGTAAATGAGGAGATGGAAAATGCCTACAAAATTCTCCATGCATACAGTAAGGAGCTAGAAAGGGAAGTTCAGGAAACAGCCCTTTGAGCACAATTTTTTCTTTTTTCTTTTTTTTAGCCTGGTTCAATATTTTTTAAGGCTGAAAGTAAGAAGCATATAATATAAATCAAGTATCCTTTTCTAGAAGAATAGTGAAGTATTTCACACTAAGAATCAGATCTGTGAAAGTTCGTATTAAGATGTGGCTCCAGTTCTTTAAAGGAAGGAGGTTGTAGCCCAGATCTGTAGGGGATAAAACACACGCCAGTCTAGCATTCATTTGGTGGTCATTGACGGAAAGCAGTTATTCCAAAGACATGATGAGACTGAAACTGTTATCTGTCTGTGCTTTGTTAGTAAGTACATTTTACTGTTGAGACACAAAGCCTTCTAGTTTTGGGCTACCTAATGTGGTTTAAGGCTATATTGCTACTGAAAGCAGATGCTATGTTCCTCACACAGTTTTACCAGTTTATTTCTGTACTGCATTACAATACCTCTTATGTGCTTCTAACAGTCTTTTTACAAGATGGGACTGTTCTGCAACTTGGACATGTAACTATAGTAAGACTCAGTTCACTCACAGTTTAATCTAGATATGACCATACCAAGACAGTATAAAAGATGTCTATTTTGATATATCTCCTTTTTTTGAGTGTGAATACATGGACAATCCAAAGAAGGAAACAGAACTATTCAGAGATCATCTATTTTCCAACTACAAAAAAATTTTTTCTACCTCAGCCAAGCAGAAATCCCACCCAAAACAACTAGTGAATGCCCTAAAGTACCCCTAAATTTCAGTGAGCCATTCAGGGGATCATGTGTGCCCATATCTATTACCTCAGCTACACACTCTCATTCTATTCATAAATACCTTTTATATCTCTGCATTAGGTCCTCTGGGTCAAAACTACCCTTGGAACTAAGCAGAGCAGATCCCAAGGAAGCTGAGCCCATTTAGCTATGAGCATCAAGTAACCTGGTCAGGTGGTATCATCTGACTGTTCCTGACCTTCCATAGCAAATGCAATCACAAGTCTCTTCTGCCAAGAATGCAAGTTGTGGAAAGTTATTATTCCCCATTTGCAAAAGAACTTCTAACCTTTAGTATTTCCATCACATGGCTTATTAGTATTCCAGTGTAGGTTTTATTTTACTTTTGGGAATGCACCACCCCATGCCTGATTATTTTGTTTTTCCTAACATGTTAGCTACTAAGCTATGTATTTAAGTAGTAAGGAAAATATGAGCTGGTTTCCTCTGTGATAAGAAAGAACAGAATAACCCTCAATAAAACACTGTCATCTCCAGAGCGCTACCTAGACTTGTATCATATTGCTGAAAAATGAATGTGCAATATTGGAGATTTTTTTCTCCGTGTGGTCTTTACATACACACTACAGTAGCATGTTAGTTACTGTAAACTAATTATAACAGTTGCCTTTGAGAAACTTTCCAGTTGTAAGTTAAATTTACCTCAGCATATATAATTGCCATACTTAGTGTACTGTTAAATTCAGCCAACAGAGCAGACTGTTAAAGCTTACAGAGGCTGATAGCGATAAAGATATTTTACAAGGGATGTACAATTTCAAAAATGAGACTTGTCTCCCAGCTGGTGACCATCTGGCGTCCATGACTGTATGTTTGAGTATTAGTCCAAGTCATTATTTTGTCAGTCTTACACACACACAGACCACCCAGCACCTTACTGGCCCTACTGCTCAATGCCATAACAGCACCTTTGTTTCTCCCTCAGGAGTGTCCTTTGTGCATTGCAGGCTACCTAAGGGCTGTTTCCTGCCCACGTGTTCTTTGGCCTTCTGCAAAAACACAGTCTCTCCAGGGGGAGGAATGAGGTTTAATACTGCTGCAACAAAACTTTAGGAAATATATCCAGAGTTATAATTAATTACATCAATATACATTTCCAGTCTCTTTTGGAATCTAATTATATTCTTGCCCTTGACTCTCTGTAGCTGTGACTTCCATGAGCTAATTACAGGTTGGCTGCAAAAGTATTTCCTCCTATCCCTATGTCAGTTGTTCCTTTTCACATTTTTATCATGTCCATCTCCTGCTATGAGTGGCCTGTTTCCAAGTTTCTTGAGCACTGTCAATTTGCTTTGAATAGCTCCTCAAAATACTTTCTTCAGAAGGTAATAATCTTTACTACATATAAACTGCAGATGAGGACATTTCTGATTTACAGAAGTGTACTTCAGTGATCTCCATGTGAATTATATAAAAAATGGGCTGCCTAACTATGTTTGTGTTTCTGATCTTGACTTCAAATTGAGCTGAAAAATCTTGGCTGAGCTATCTGTGAAGTGGTCCAGTTTATTCTCTTGAGTCATATTGATTCAGCATCACTTCTAGATGACATGTCTTTATGCTACAGAAATTTGTCAATAATCAGAATGAAGTTCTGCATAAGTGTTAGAAATCTATACCTTTAATTCAGACACAGGCAGCCCTTGGTCACTGGTAGGATGCTTGCTGGCCTCTAAATAGAAGGAATCTTCTCAGGCAGATCTAATAGCTCCTAAAAGTCAAGGCCAAAATACCTAAGCTCTATTGTATGCATGCTTGTCTAGCTACAGCTCTTTATCCCTCCAAGCGTGTACTCTCTCCATTCTGGTGCAAATTCCTTTCTTACAGAAGTTGACAGATAAAACATTTATTTAAAAATATATTCCCGTATCCAGCCACATTAAGGGTACAATTGCTCTCCATATTCAGGCATGTTTTTCCATACGGACTTTCAAGAGGACTTGGCATCACCCACTTCTTTATATATTTGATTTATTTTGAGAACTTACTCATTTCTCCCTAGTTCCCATCACCAAATAATACAGGAGGGTTCAGTGCACAAAAAAACAAAGAGAAGCTGAAAGTAGAGGCTAAGAGGGCATTGCCTGCCTACAAAATAATGTAAAAAGCTTTACCTAGGAGCACATTTAAAAATGCTTTAACAACATTAGAGCTATATATTAGAAATAGGTATGTATATAGAGCCTATTTTCATCTTGTGCCTCATTTATACCTTCTCATTTACCCTTCATGATACTAAGGGCATTTGAATTTCCAGCATCAGTGGTTGAGACCATGGGTTTAAACACCATGATGAAGAAAGTTATTTTTGACTGACAGCTCTGTCCAGCAGCATGCCCACCAGCGCTGACCAATGTACCAGTGAATTTCCTTTGAAAGCACATAGAAGTCAATGAGGAACTCCCAAGGGCCTGACAGATCTGAATCTCCCAAATTTGGATGACAGGATCTGCTCCATAGGATTTGTATAGGGATCCCTTATGATCACCATCCAAACCCCAAATAGAAGGGAAAAAATTACATCCATCTCACATGAGGTATGGAAATGATTTGTAACAAAATAAACCACTGCTCAGTGGGAGGAAGATTTAAAAAAAAAAAAAAAAAAAAAAAAAAAAAAAAAAAAAGGATTCAAACCTGGTCACAAAGACCTTGGGCAAGCATTGTGCAAATAACAAACTTGTAAATAATAAACACATCTTTGTAATTCTGAGGCCAGTTAGGTATCTAATGGCATGTTGGTGCCTTATTTATCCAGCAACATGTGTGGTCATTGTCTTCCTTTCTTTGATGGAAGATCAATCAGACTCAGCCACATCCCCTTTTCCCTGGCCCAAGTAAATAATCACATGAAGTTCTCTAGAGCAGAAAATCAGGGTAAAGAGCCTAGGGTCTCAGAAATACTACCTCTTACGTAGCAGAGATGAATCACAAACAGATATCACTTTACAGATTTTCTCTCTCCTTTGTTTTCTGTAGCAAAACTACAACCTCTCTGCCTGTGCAATTGACCCTCAGTCCTGGTTCCTCCAAAATCCCAGCAAGACTGTTTCATTTGAGGGAAACAACAGAGCTACCAGCTGCAGAAGCTCAAGACCTCCCTGATTCCAGAGTCTTATGAGGTTCCTTTCAACCCCAAACTCTCTGTACGCCCAACTCCCCAAGAAACAATGATAAAACATGCTAAAGAACATGAATCTGTCTGTGCAACAGCACAGCTTACTCTTGAAGAGATGAGAGGCCTGGGGACAGTCGGTTCCACACACTTATAAGGGTCAGCTGTTGTTTACTGAGAGTACTAGAAAAGAGATTGCAAAAGCGAAATGGGCTCCTGCCACAGCCCCTGAAGCAGGGGGCTCGGAGGGAGGCACTCATAATAAATAGTAAAGTTTCATTTGAGCACTTCCCTAATTTTCATGAGTCAGAAATTTTCTCTTTGAAAGAGATATGATAGCAAGTGTTCCCAGCACTGGATAAACAAATTGATTGCTCCAAATGTAGGAGGGACTGCCCTTCATTCAGTGAAGGGCAGAAATGCATACTGGGTCCCAGCTGAGCAGGAAGGGCTCCAACTAGAGTCTGACCACTTTAGCCAAGACACTCTGTGCCAACCCAGTCAGTGTTTTACCTGTTCTCGTACCCATTTCTAAGTAACATTAGTGTTGTTAATTTCTGCAAATTTACAAGGTGGCAGTTTTGAATCTTATTCCTCTATACTGTGTACAATTATTATTTTTTTTTTACACAAGCATCCTATATGCTCTCCATCCCCTAGCTTTCTTACGCCTCTGAAATAGATAATGGGCATCTTCAGCTCCTCTTTGCCCCAAAGCCCACTGCTGTGTGAAGTGTCATAGGAAAGGAGAAAGATGCTAGTGAGTCTTTTCAGGAAAACAAGAATGGCTGCTCTGAACTGGTCACTACCTCTTATCATACATCTCCATAATCCTCAAAAAGGTCAGAGACCTGTGTCAGTACACTAAAGTATTTCAGATGACTCCCTGGTACTCTCTGCACGAGGTGGGGAAGGCAAACACAATGATGGAATTTTCTCACAACACTTTTTAAATCCAAGGAAGGATGTAGCCTTTTCCTGTTCGGGGAATTTCCAGGAGCAGGAGTCAAACTCTAATTTCTGGTATGTATAATCTCTTGAGTCAGTAATATCTTACCCAAGCAGATAAAAAATTGGCTTTGTTTCTTTTCTGGCTTCATTTAAGCTCTCCAGTTTCCCTTTGTTAGCATAATCAGTGGGCATCTCCCACGGCTCTCAGGCATTTCAAGGCAGGTTAACAAACTTTAGGACTGACTTGAAAACAGGGCCTGAGCAGTCCTTTGAGTCTCTCTTAATGCACCAATTTAGCCTGCAATAGATCATGTTACTCACCATGCACAAATAGTTAGGTTGAGTTTGTTAAGCATATCTGCTCTTTTTTGCACCATGATTTTGCTAGAAATGCATGGATATTAGATGGTAGACACCAAAATGGGAATCTCTGGGGTATGGCATATTGCAGAATCAAAATGACATTGCATAAAATCATATCCTCTCAATTCTTTCCACCAGAAACAAAGGATCAGTAGTGTCATCATGTCAAACAAGAAAGGTGGTGGCCTGCAGGACTCAGCAAATCAGACTAATTCAGCTCTAAGATTAATTTGATTTTTCTATTGTAATAAAAAAATAATCCTCCTTGTATATGACAGTTCTGAGTTGTGTACGTAATATAAGCAACATACCAGCTCTCATTTTCTCAGATGCTACAGTTGGTGGAGCTGAGCTAATTCACAGCCACTGAGATCTTTTCCAAACTTCTATTCCAGGGTCGAGAGGCATAATAGATTGAATATAACTACAAATAGCTATAGGCTTTGTCCTCTTTTCATGCATTTATGATTTAATCTTAAAGTCAATGCTGTTACAACCTTGTTTACTGAACGTTTAATTTGCTGAGCACACAGAATTCCAGCTGAAGTTAATGTGAATTGCAGGTGCTCAAACTGCTGAAAAAGAAACTGCCCCTTTTGTATTTAAATGTATGTTAATAGGGATCCATCAGGTTGCTGTGCTTCCACAATGATTAAAACATCAAAGAAGTCATAAATATATTCATAAATAAATAATAATTTGGAGAAAAAAAACCCAAACAAACATTAAATTGTACTTCCTGTCCTTCATCACAGCTCTTCCCTAAGGGCTTGATCAAAACTTCCTGA
This sequence comes from Athene cunicularia, assembly GCF_003259725.1. Taxonomy (NCBI): domain Eukaryota; kingdom Metazoa; phylum Chordata; class Aves; order Strigiformes; family Strigidae; genus Athene; species Athene cunicularia. The sequence goes on from NW_020799097.1 coordinate 14,717,276, forward strand.
TGTCAGTTAAAACCCTTCTTTTGCATTTAGTGGACTTTGAACCAGGATCTAAATGCCTGAGAAGAGAGATAAGCCTGTATGACCTGAACACATGCTAGTCTGGGCTACCAGGCTCCAGAGAAAGTCATCACCAGAGGATGAGACATGGAACGCTGTGTGTGGCTTTCCCAACCCAGTGTGGGAGCAGCAAGCCCAGGGACCGTGGCAGGTAGCAAAGGGTTTGGTGCACAGCAAACCAGGCCAGGGCTGCAAAAACACGTTTGTAGGCAAGGGGTTGTTCACCCTGCCAGCTCTGTAAGGCAGAGCTCATGGGCTAAGCACAAAGTCGTGTTAACAGAATGTCACGGGAGATTATGTATCATTTCTGCCATTCATTTCCTTTCCTGGACTTCAGCCTAACTCTTCAGTTCTTTTCAGGACATTTCAGAAAGCATTACATAAAGTGAAAACCTCAGGCTTGCATCTAAAATCCAGAATTAAGCTGATATTCATAACTCCTGATCACCTTCAGAGACAGATAAGGAAAGAACAATGCCACTGGCCAATACACTGGCCAAGCTTTTGGGGGTCATCTGGCCTTGGCTATGTGACTGAGAAGCTGATTAGGCATTAGGACCACAAGCATAGGAGGAAAGAGAAAGAAAGAAAATCTCCTCTACCCATCACTGCAGTGTAGCAATGCTATGGAGTAAATTTGGAGTTGACACAGTAGCCTTACTTTTACAGCCTCCTCTGTGGCAATACATCCTTCAGCCATCCCCCTTACCTCCCTCCCCTCCACACACATCATGTTGAGAGCTACAAGATATGGAGGTAAGAAGGTGGCTGCTTTGGGGTATAGGTTGGTTGTTATAAGATTTATGGTTGTAGGAATAGGAATAGCTATTGCCCATTAATATTTTTTAAAAGTAATTATTTCCTCATCTGTGAAGGAAATGGAACATTAATGTAAATTGTGGCCTTTCTCGCAAACTTCTAACACATTCATTTCTTGGCCTTTAGTAGAATGAAAACCCAGCTGGTGCGTTGTGTATATCCCAGGACCAAGTGTTCACCATACCTTTCTAGTGATTCAAAATTGCAGGCTTCTGAGAGGAAATTTTCTTCATTGTAGGGGCAAGAATGTATTGTGAGTCACTGTGCTTTTCTGCTGTCTGCATTAAACTGGAGTGAAATTGAAATCATACTTCAGTCCTATTTAAATGCCTTTTCTTGGCAGGAAGAATGAAAGTTTGGCCTCCGAACTCTGACTGGCAGCATGCTGCTTGGTTGGTAGCTAACTCTCAGACTTACAGGGTCCTCCCTGTTGTCAACAGGATGGATCTTGTCCAACAAAAGCAACATCCTGTCAGCTACTCCTTCTTCCAGGAACCTGGCTTTCCCTCCCCCGCAACTGCTCTCTTTCTCCAGGTTCAGTCAAGAAAACAGTGATGCATGAAACGGACAGAGTTACAGAAGGAATAGACATCAGACCTTAAATCCATGCTTTCTATGAGCTGTATAATATTCTTCCCCATTCAGAAGGTCATTAAGAGTGAATCAAATGCAGTCTCCTTTTTTAGCTGGTAAGGAGAATTAGATAAAGGGGGAAAATGCTTTCGTGTGAGGAAGTCATAAGGAAAGAAGGGGAGATATTCTTAGGCCTTTCTCCAGATATCTCAGGAAGACAGTCTTGAGGATGCAACTACAGGAATCCCCGCAAGGAAAACTGAGTTCTTTGGGACAGGGAGGGCAGCCAGCCAGGTAACACAAAGACAATGCTCAGCTTCTTGCCAGCATCCTGCCACTGAGACAAGAAGATCCCACACTTTAAAGCTCTTCTTAAGGGCATACGATAATTTATTTCCAGATGTTAGAAAACATCTGTGTAGAAGTGGAGCATGCTGGGAAGAATGAGAAAAGAAGGAGGGGAATGAGGAGGGTTGCAGAGGAGGTTTCAGTTTCTTATTGCAGGCTAGACAGGAGATAGCCCCTTCTTTGGTGCTCTCTTCTCTGGGATTCAATATTCCCTCTTCTTTAGCCCAGCAGACCGGGAGAGAGAAGGCAGAGAGACCCAATCCATCAAAAAGGAGGGGGAAGCAGAGCTACTCACTGGGATGCAAGTAGCAGAGCAATACAAAAGCCCTGCCATTACCCCCGAGGGAGACTCATGACCTCAGATAGTATGGGAGAGGGAGAAGACCAGGTGTTAGCCAAGGAACATGAGTATCTCTCTTCATAAAGGAAATGTATGGGAGAGATATTGCCTGCTTGCACAAGGGGAAAGGAAAAGGCTGAAAAGCTGACCTAGAAACAGGGGATAACACACACAAAGGGAAACATGCGAGAGAACTGATGAGAGCCTTAGGCATGACTTCAATATAGTGTAATAATTTACAGGAATGGATTAGCTGAGAACATCCCATAAAGAGTGCACTGTGTTTTCAATTAATACTTAGGTATATACCATGATTATAAAATACCTTAGGGCTATCCATTTTTCAGTGACGTGTCTATATTAATCCTGTATTTTTTTTCACTAAGTGATGGCTGCTACTGACTGCTAAGAATGTTCTGCTTCAGTAAACTTTGATTTTACTTGCAGTTGTGCATTTATTAGGCAAGATTATCATCATCCAAGTTTCCAGGGTTGGGAATTCGTTTGAAAAATATGGTCTATTTGCATTTAATTATCACATATTTACTGAGGAAAAATATAAACACGCCTGTTTTAGGCAAGGAATGGAGCCAGTAATGTACTGCAGACTTGGGATTGTGCTTTTTAATATAATCAAACTACTGTTATAAATAATTCACAGTTTCCACTGTGGAAAAAAACTGAATATGGTTTTCCTCATACGTTAGGATTTTTTTAAAAATGTAAAAAGCAAGGATATTTTACAGAATACTAAAATTACTGAGACAAATTTTTCTTACCATATGAGATATTATTAAAATTCACCTTGAAAGAGGATGTAAAAGGGGAAAACCCATCCCCTTTATGGGAAGTAGCTACCAGTTTGATCTGCTAGAAGAAGAAAAAGAAGAAATATATTCTTATTAGACACCAAAGCTAACCAACAAGTTGACAAGATGAGGAAATGTCTAGTTAAGTTTTGGGAAACAAATCCTTTGTTCAAAGTTCACATAGTTTTGGTCACTGTGCAGACCTCTTACAATATCCCCAATATAATTGACTCACAAAATGGAGATGAGGGATTCTGACTTTACATCAGAAAGGCAGAATTATTGAACAGATATTAGACAAGAGAAACAAATCTCATGGCATTTTAGAATTCTTGCATGAGTGATTTTCTTGTCCATCTGCTGTGGTGTCCTCTGTACAGATTTTGGTGGGCTGAAACAGAAAGATCAGCTTCTTTTCAACAAAGGACTTTCATCTTTCCACAATGAACTGGATGGACTGTCATGGACAGTTACCAAGCTATTAGTCAACACCAAGCTCAAAATACCTTCTCCCTGTAGAACATACTGCACTCAGATTGCATTGGACTAGAAAAGATAGGCCTGTAGGATACTGGTGGGCTGATGGGTGCGTGCTGGCTGCTGAGCCAAGAGCATGTAGCCTGGGGGCAAGTACATAGGACTGAAGTGAGGGGTTATGCCCTGGTAAAAAGTAAAGCTGAAGATGTCAGTAGGGTTTGTGAGGCATTTCATGGGACCACATGGAGGTGACTACAAAGAGATAAGCAGCTCTTTGGACTCCACTGTAGACACCCAGCTCACATGTAAACACCTACACTGTCAGAGACCTAAGCAAGTGTGTTATATTTGCGATGCACAAGATGTGCTGGTGTGACAGACATGACACAGACCTTACAGAAGACCTGTGTTTTCTTTACCAGCAACCGAAGACTAGTCAGGCTAGCCCAAGGTGTTCCAAACAGGCCAGACACCTATATTTAGGTAACTGAATCCCACCTTGGGTGAGGAACTTAGGTGTTGCTCAGTGGCTCCAGAAAGGGACCTGTACCAAGAGACACTCATATTACTGAGAATAAAGGAAATATGCCATATCGAACAAGATGGGAAAGCATCCCATGCAATAACAGCTATGGAAGGGTCAGATAATCCTTCATGACAGTAAATTCAGGAGTCAGCATGTGAGACTTCCCCAGATACATCATTTCATGCTGATAATTCCCCTGCTGTGATCTTGTTGCATTACAAAAATAAATAATTATTGCCTAAAAGTTCAACTTCAGGCAATTTCAAAGTGGGTTTACCTCTTTTTAATTTGATTTTATTTTGAGACTCCTAGAACATTTGCTTGAAAAGTATTGTAAATATATTTATTACTAATGGTGTCATTTGTTATTACTGGTTTCATTTATTATTGAACAAATGAATACTAATGTCTATTCCTGTTTTTAAAGAAGCATAATATCCCCTTTCATTATATTGCTCTGTAATTACTAGATTTTACTTTTCAGCTTCCTTCCTTATCTTTATATAGTGTGAATATTGTCTGCTTTGTAATGTCTGTCTTCCATAGTCTTGAACTTGGGGTTTGGTGTATCAAGTAATATAATGTTTTCTCTACAATGGTATGTTCTTAAAAAAAAAAAAAAACAACAAACAAACCCAACACTCAATGAGATGCGAATAGCATGAGGCAGATCCAATTTTGTATTTTTGCTAAACATTTCAAGAGCCTCTATCTTTGCCCTAACCACATCATTCCTTGCTTTTGAAATTACTTGCATAACAATTTTCTACTTCTGAATTTGATTTCTTCTATCTTCCTTTTTAAAAAATAAAAATGCTATAGGGTTGTATATGTTGCCAGAAGCAAGTGAATTTATACCATCAGCTAAAGATTTGTGACAACAGTCTTAGGTTTAAAAGACATTGCTGCACAAACCCTTTTTTTTTTTTTTTTCATTCAGTTCACCACTACTGTCAATAGGTCTACTTAGGTGTGTAAGACTCATTCACATGAATAAGTATTTTCTGTTATGTCCCATGAAGAAAACAAAATAAGCTTCAGGAAATTGGCCAGCTGATTGTTGATGGCTTGACATTTATACAACTCATTCTCCCCATGAACAATAACATTTATTGTGCTGAGAGTTCAGGAACTAAGTATAACAGGAACCAGCAAAAGATGACTAAAATTAAAGCAAGACAAAAAGGAAGGCCATAATGCAGAACCATAGCTGTTAATTTCCCTTCAGAAATGTGAGGGAAAAACAGGACCATTCTTTCATCCATTCTTCTTTGTGGAAAAAAAAAAAAAAAAAAAAAAAAGCCACAAAAACTACGCAGATACAGACCACAGAAACTCCAGAACCGAGATCCTGGTTTGCAGAGATTCAGCTTCTGCCCAATGGGCATAATTAAGAGCGTGGGATGACTGTAAATGAAAGCAAGACTTAAGCTGAATATGAAGTATCTTATCCCAGTATCCACTGGTACTAAAGAGAATGGCATCCTGAGGACTGAAACACACACACACCCATCTGTGCACATACCACAGTATTCAAAGGGAATGAGATATGGCAGCCCCACAGAAAGACAACAAGGAAAAAAAATATCACTCTCCTCTTTTTTTTTTTTATTACATTTTTACATCCTGAAAAAACACCTAAAAAATTAATTCCAATCATTTTGCTCAATAAGGAACTGAATTCTGAGAGAGCAGATGTCGTTACTATTGATGAACATTAAGTAGTTTTAAAGTTTCTGGAAATGTTTAGATTTCATTTAGGAATTGGAAAGAAAAGTCATTCGGTGGACCTATAGAACATATAAAATGAAATTGTGGTCCCAGTGAGGTCAATGACCTGAGATTTTATTCCCTTCAGCATGTCCACCACAAAACTTTTTAAAAAACCATGTAGAACCTAGATGGCAGATTCAGCCTTAGTTCTTTTCAATATTGGATAAATCACTTATCATACCCAACCATAAGAGTCTTTAGTTCTCGGAAAATACATAACTGATTAGAATTAATAGGAGTAAGAAGCAGAACATATGCCTATGGTCTATGTTAGTAAATTGATTTTTGTGATGCCATAGTACTGTATGTAAAATGTAAAATTGTAATTCATGGAGAGTACTTCTAAAAGTAGAGGAATCAGCCTGATTTTAATCTGGAATAGCTGGAATATCCTGATGCTGGTTTAAGAAGGAGCTTCATGACAAAAACAGTTTCTCCTCTAAAGTGTATGTTCTCTTACAGCATCTGGTCTACAGTATCTTGAAGAGAAACAAGACTAAGAAAATCAAGATAGAAAAGGTGAATGTGAGCAAACCTATCCCTCCACCTGAAAAGTATCTTGGATATGCATGGCTTCATATTTAATCCCTCTTCTGATGGTGATTAGTAATTAGAAACATCCTATTCAAATGACCACATAAAAAAGTTAGTACTTAACTATATTGTCCAGGAAAGACAAAAATAATCTTTCTTGTGAGCTTTACGGCTCATGCTCAGGTAGAAAAACATCATAAGAACTCCGTCACACAGCATTTCACAGTCCGGCTTTCAGATGTTCTTCGAAACAAAAACTATGCAGCTGTGAAACAATAAGCCTCAAAAAAAAAAAAAAAAAAAGGAAAAAAAAATAAAGGAAAAAAATTCCCTGTTGTGTTTTGATCTTATTAGATGGAGGTTGAGTAGTTTGGGTCAACTCTTTTATCAGCGTGGTTTACGTGTTGCTACCAAACATGCTTTAATACAGTGTATTTACAAACTATTACTATAAAGAAAAGCAAAGCAAATCTGTTAGAATGAGCTTTTCTTACTGCATGCACACCAGCTCTACTTCAGCAAAGAAAAGCCTTATTGTTCAACAGATTGAGACATACTAAGGCAAAATCAAGTGACTTGCTGTCTGCTGGACAAACTATTGACTGGAACATTATAATTTATGCTGATTTCAAAGGGCCAAATCTTACAAAATCTAAATGAAAATCTACTATAGCACATTCAAGTTTGATTGAATGTAATATGAGTTGGGATACTGGTTGTGCTATAGCATAAAGCCTTAACTGTCTTGAGGCAATTATGAAAATTAAAAATTGCCTCTGTTTTGAGTTTCTGTGTGAGTCTCCAAACGTGGGGAATAGAATGGAGGAGATGCGTTTCAGACTGTGTATTTTGAAGGGGAGAAACTGTGCAGTAGTGTCTTTTCTATAGCAATAATTTGCTTGTCCAGATCACTGCATTCCTCAGTTCATGATTCAGGAGCCACAGCACCATTCACAGAAGAGCAGGAATCACAAAAAGAGCAAATGTCTGGTAGGAATGGGAAGGGAAGAGAAAAATGAGTAGATTCAGATCTGGAAGATGCTGGATGACCATGGAGACTGAAGTTCTTTCTATCTGCTTGCTGCATTTCTTCCATTCAAATTTTTACCTTTTTTTCCTGTTGGAATTAATATCACCAGTGACCTGAGTCATTCTGCCCCAGAAGCTCCTCAGTGTGAAAGGAAAATCTGTGAGATGAGACATTTACAACCTGCTTCTTTCTCACTGGTGCCTCTGCTTAACCCTGTTTATATGAAAGGAACTATGCAGAGCAGGCTAATGAAAAAGCCCTGTGTCATGCAGCATGAGACCAACTTGTTCCTCACCTAGCTGAACAGAAGAGACCACAGAATGGACTCTGGTTTTGTCTATATATAAATTAATTTACATGAAGACGTAAGTAATTTCAAATTACACTCATATATAAATATATACTTTTAATATATAGTATATACCATATGCTATTAATTATATGTAATATTTTACATAGATGTAAGATTTTAATAATATTTTACTTAGAAATATAAACAATAATACAAAATACTTAAAATGAGATTAAATATTAAATAATGCTGTGGTTAATAGTTCAGTACCGTGACCCAAATGATAGCAAAACTCAGCATCAGGCACAGTTATTTCCAAACCCAGGTGTGGAATTTGACAGACAGCTATCTCCAACATAAGAAACAGGATCACACATTCTGGGGAGTGGAAAACCATTACTCCTGAATGTTCCCAGCCTCAAATGGCCAAATGAGTGTTTCTCAAATTGCCCTGATAATGTGCATCATTTTTATTATCACTTATTTCTGTTTTTTGGGGATATTCTGAAGAGGAATACTGAGTTGCTAAGCAATAACGTATATTACTAAAACCACTAAGCCACAAAACTTCTAAAACCCACGGCTCTTATAGAATATAATTTCTGAGAGGTCTAGAAATTAAAGGGAAGTTTAGTCTCCTGTTCTGTCCTTCTGTATCTAACCTGGAGTGACCAGTGAAAGGTGACCTTGGACACAGATACCAAAAAATGGTGATGACATGGAACAAATTAACATTTTTCACAGGAAAAGTACCCAGCCAGAGCTGCATTCCTTTCAGTGTCATATAAGCCCTCAGCAGTTGAATGAAATAAGATTACAACACAGTAGTTAGAGTTGTGCTTGCAACATTTCTTGGCTTTTGTAGTTCAGTTCAGCTTCACAAACAGATAACAAACAAGTCAGGCCTCCAAAACACACACAGGTTGTTTAAAAACTGTACACTTTTACAAAAGTAACACATCTGAAGACACTTTATGCATTTCTGTCATTGTAGCTTTACTGTGCAATCATAAGAGACATAAATACAAAATTTAAACCAGAGACAGAAGAAAAAAAAACTCCAAATGATGAAGTCTTAAAAAATACACTAAAAGCACAAAACTTTTTTTTTAAAAGATGAGGGGAGACAGCACTACAGTACAAGCTGGAAAGATATTGTGTGAATCCATGAAACTCTTGTACGTGTTGAGTACTGCTTGGGAGTTGTGCATTGCTATGGAGGGGGGTGGGAAGTGACAGAGTAACAACAGAAAAAAAAGGGACTGTGGAACACATCCGGTTGTGAGAGGGGAGGAGAGAGTGCTCTGTATTACTCTTTGCCTAATTTAATATTTTAATTTATTTTTTTAAAAAAATAAGTTAACCTCTACCCTTCCCACCCTAATTCGCAGCCTCACCTTCATGAAGTCTGTTCATTTTGAATAGAAATATGAAGTGAGCGAAACCCCAGAAGGAAGAGGGTTTTGTTATAATTAACCTACCATAATTAATAGATCAGTAAATGTGTATTGCATTAACCTCTAGCAAGTGCTAAATACAGGCAATTTGCAACAATATCCCTTTACAATAGCATTTCCTATTGCAAGAAACACCACACAGGTTTATAAACAAGAGGACTACATTCCTTCCCCTTATGAAGCTACTGAGTTCACCCTTGCAACACTTTTTTTCACATGAAACTATCTAAAGGTTGGGGTGTGTGTACCAAACCTGAGCCATGCTGCTGCACTGCCTCTCAGGGCTCTCCCAAACTACTCAGCCCTGCGCACCCCGATCGCTACTGCACTCGCAGTGCGGCTGTGGAGACCATCGTGGCAGCTCCAGCCTGATGCCCACCTGGGTCTGCCAGTGTTAGAAGATGCTTTGAGATCCCAAGCAGGGGCTTTGCAGGCTGCATGCAGCCTGCAGGACACCCTCGGAGAATTTTTGCTGTGGATTATTTGAAATTGGGTCCAAATGCCATAGATAATGGATATAGGCAATTAGGATTAGGGTGGCACAGGTTGCAGCCATGACTATCATGAAAAAAGCTTTGTTCCTGACAGTATTTCCACCACTTGTCAGGACTGAGCAGAAATTATATATTCACGAAATGAACAACAGCAATAAACCCAACAGAACTCCACAAAACATCAGTGTTTATCAGGAAGGATCATTGCTGATACTGTCACACCGTTTTTATAAACCACTAACCATGCTTATCAAATGAGTAAATTTAAACTTTTAAAAAAACTTCTGCTATTTCTTTTTTTCTCACGAATCTGAAGAAGGCGATTGCTTGCTCTTAAGTATAGTAATATAATATGTGATGTAATATAGTGTTGGATATAACTAAAAAGACTGTTGCTTTAAAAAAAAAACTTCAGAAAATATACTGCATGGTTTCTCTTGGACTAATATTCCAAGGCATACTGGGAGCATCTAAAATTACAAAAAATGCCTCAGTTTATGAGGTTTTTATGTGACCTTTTTTTCAGAGCAACATCGTGAAAATAAAATTATTCAATTGTTTTCATTTACCCTTAATAGATTATCTTCTGAGTACAATTGCTGAAGTAGATTATTATATTTTGCTTTCCTTCCAAAAGCTGGGTTAAAACCTGCTTAGGTTCAGTGAGAAATGAGTTTTCCAATATTAGGTCAGTTGCAGTTAAAGTTCATACATAAGATTTGTTTCCCTTGTGCAAAAAAAACCCCAGAGAATTCAGTTAGAACAGAGCAGATGCCTTGTCTGAAGAATAGGCGGCTGCTGGTCTCATAAGACAGGACATACTGTACTTGATCCTAAAACTATTCAACCATTCTAATACATTAGCTTTACTTTAATAGTCATAAAGACCCCCAGTCCTAAGCATATCCAGACTTAATTATGCTGCCATATACAAACATAAAGAAAACCAACCTGTCCTTGTCCTGAAGAACTTGCAATCCAAGTACACATTTTAATAGGATTAGCATATGCATAGTTATACTCTACCTTATTATCTATAAATACATACTTGTATGAATAAAAAATACCCATTTGTACACATACTTCTTTTATTTCCTACACTTAATTTTCTTTTTCAAGGCTCACGGAAACCACCGGGAATGTAAATTATTACATTGATTTTCTTGTGTCAGGCTAGAAGTAGGATACAGCTCTCCTGATTTCTGGTGACTACAAGGTTGCCATCTATATTTGATCTAGACGGTTTGTCTCCTGTTTTAAAAAACAAAAGAGTTTCCAGGCAGTGGGTGTAGAGTGCCACTCATCTGATCAAATATCAGAGTCTACACTGGGATGAGATTAATTGCCTTCTAGGGTTCATGGGCTGTGCTGCTCGGGTCTCTATGAACTGTACAGGAACTGAGACATCCTTCCTGCAGAAACCTAAAGCTCCACAGGCTGAAACCCATTTAAGGACCGAACTGGCTGGTTCCCCTATTCTTTTTATATATATTCACAAGGTAACACAAATTTTCAATTACAAAACTTGTATATTGCATGGGCAAGGGTTTCCTGAAAAGGTGAAGGAAAGGGTCCTGCTACCTCCCATCAGCCTCCCTCTCAAACAGCAGAGATAGCATGTTGCAAACCTCCAGCCTACAGAAGTGCCGAACCTTTCCCCAGCCCTTGCTGAAGAAATAAGCTGTGATGCTCTGAAGCAACTGGGGAATACGTCACTATTTCCTATTTCAGCTTCTTATCCAGCTTGGTGCAGAAATATGTGAGAAGCAGAATGGTACTGTCCCCACCCCCTCTCTCATTGAGGATTGTTCGTTTATGCGTGTGCACGCACACCCTTATGCACATGCGCAGGCACACAGTCCATCTCCACTTTTACATAAGATCCTGTTTGCTGAAGAAAGACAAAAAAGTTCTAAGCCTTTACTTATTCAGAATACAATTTTGCAAGAGTTACATGTGTAACTCACCATGGGTGATAGGGTTGCAACATCAGGCATGAACCAGTATAGAGAGCTGTCTTGAAGCAATTCATGTCCTGCAATACCATTGGCTAAAGATGAACAGACTGCCAGGATTTTATTGCTATTTCTGTGGGAGGAGGGAGTCAAATATATCATTGCTTGGACATTTTATCTGTATCAAGGCCGAATCTTACAGATGTAGTCTTTGATACCCTGCTGATAACTGTTAGTTATGGCCGGAGTAATACAGAGATGAGCATACACCAAACAGCTGAGCTGCACTGATACTAAATGGATTCTTTTAATATGTCATTTAAAATCTACCATTAGGGGCTTTTTTTCATTGTTTATAAACATGTGTTTCCACAACAACACTGAAGGAAAAAAAGCAAAAGACCCCACACATTCCTGTGATAGATATGGGATGGCTCAAGCTGCAAACCCAGCTCTGGCCATCAGCTGGGAGATGCACTTACATTTGTTTGAATCCCAGGAAGCAGACACATTTCAAGCTGTTATTACGCTATTTTCATCTTTGCTCTGCAGACTGAAAAATTAGTGTTAGATCCTCAGCAAAATTATAACACCAAATAAATATTATGTAAGGGCAGTATATAAACAGGTTATAGAAGGGCAGAATAACATCATAAAGGGAAAGTATTTGTGACTCATTTTTTCTAAGTTTTTAGTTTTTCTAATGTGCAGTGTACAATTGAAATAAATGGAAACTTTAAGAAATATTCTACATAAGGCAGAGTCCAAAAATGCAGAAGGTTATGCAAGGCTAACTGTAAAAATAAGCAGATGAGTCCTCTAAAATAATATTGCAACATTTTTTGGCTTGCATTTATTGGTTGCCATAGGATTTTTACTCAGTGAGCAACTGCTAAACACAAGGCTGCCTCATACCATAGCTTGGCTTTTAAGAGAAGAAAAACATTAACATTGTTTAATGAACACACTTGTCAGGAGAAGTATTAGCAAATGCTAGGAACTCATTTTCCTACTGCCTAAAACCAAAGAGATTTGCAAGTGTTGTGTTTATTGTGCTGTGCCCGATTTGAATCTTTGTCTCTGACAACAGGCAAATCTCTTTCCCAAATACAAAGCCACTTGTTTTTGCAGGAAGTTGTGGGGGGGAAAAGTCTAAGAGCAAACAGGTTAAAGTGCCATGCGCGCAGCAGAAAGGATCACAAGGCACCTTTAATGAGCTATTTGAGTTACACCAGCTGCTTCTGGAGCCAGAGAGCACATCCTCTGTTGGACACTATAGGAAAGAAATGAGAAATGCTTTTCTAAAGCATTTAATGTCTCTTCTTAAGCAGGTGGTAGTTTTTTGTTTCACTAGGTGCACATCCCACATGGAGGTGTAACAAGGAAAATAAAAGTGACATACTATAAAAAGTAAATAAATGCATTGGCTCTTCATCTTTTATTCAGTCTCCCAGTATCTCTCGATATATCAATGTTCATCATTACTATTTTTTATTCTGATGATTTATGCTGCCTCTGCTGTTGGGTTTATTTCTGGGTTTTGTCCAGCGACTGCTTGATGTAAAAGGCTTAAAGCAGTCCACGTGTGCCCATGAATGAGTGCTTACACACTTATTACATAAGGGTCAGGCCTCCTTTGGCCTGAAACCCTCTGGGCCAACAGTGTTTGCAAGCTTGCTTCACAAGTGGCCATTTCTGAAGGGGGAAGGAGAGCATTTTCCCACATAAATTACCCGTGTATTTACATTTTTAAATGTGCCCAAGTGTGAACACCTAGGAATCTCTCCAGCTAATGAGACAATAGTGTTCTGAACCTTCGGTTTTCAAAAGTTAAGGTCTTCTGGACCACCCTACATGGATGCCCATATACAAGTGCCCACCCGCTGCTATCTGAGATGCTCAGGGGTACCACACCACATCTCCAACTGTCTCGTCACAAAAGGGCCTTCTTCCTGTGCTTCTTCCTAGCTCCTGTGTCACACAACGCTCTTATAGATGTCTTGGATACCTGGTGTATTTCAAAAGGAACGAGACATTTCTGTGTATGCAAATGAATTGGGGCTCTGGCAAGCAGGGAGGATTAATCCCATCTAACTTTAGACATCTATGCCTGAGGTAGTCACACTGAGCTCATTTTATAGTCAGCAGAGAGAAATACAGTTACCAACATTTAGCTGGACAAATCCCACCCCCAAATTCCACTTGTGTAGGCCATAAGTCCCAGCTTCAATAGCATTAGATGATCTGAATTTTGTCCTTGTCCTACCTATACATGTAAAGCTGGCAGTGGGTTTCGCTGCCCCTCTGTGAGAAACTTGATTTAAGAAAAGAGAGACAGAAAAAAGCTTGGGCTTGTCTGTTCTGACTCCAGAAGTGTAGTCGGCCTTCCCTTCTGTGCTCTGACAGGATTCACAACCTTTTGTTATGAAAATAATCTTGGAACAAGCTTTGAAATTGCCCTAAATATCACAATCTTCGCTCTAGTTCTGCAGCAAAAGCACAATGATTCTAGCCCAGTCAATGAAGCCTACAGCCTGTCTACTCACTTCCTGAAAGAAGGTCTTTCCTAGGTCTCTAGAGATTATATCTGTTACTGATTCAGCTGACTTGGTTCTCGCATAAATTGATGGTGTCAAGAAGTTGCAAAAAAATACTGAAAGATATGGTTTAGACACTTTTTTCCACTTCTCTGAACAACTGGCATCCAACAGCTATAATGTTAGAAACACTACTTATGGATGGGAGCAGCAATATTTAGAATCTCTTAATCCTATCTATCATTAGAAAGAAGATGAGAAACCTTCTACCTTTTAGAAAAGTCTGGTACTTCTGAGATAGACAGCCTTTGGATAGAAAACACACATTTCTCCCTTACTTTTATCATGTGCTTGCCATGGTGGCCTCCAAATGCGCTCTGAGTGATCTAGCAGCACAAACTCCAAGGTAGCAAGTGTTACTTACAATTGCAGTTATCCTAAATAAAAGCAAAGTGTATTGGAAGAGTAGAAAAAGTCAGAACATAAAACCGTTTAAACACGACGACCAAGGAATTTTGGTCTTAATTCTGCAGTTTAGGAAAACAGATTACCAAAAGTCTACGATGCTTTGCATAAAATACCCTGTATCTGCTAAATTTGTTATTTTCATGGTTTATTTATAGGCAAGATTATCTGAAACCTAAAAATTTAATTTCTCTAAGTTTTACTAACTACAGAAAACGGTGGTGATGTTGAAGAACTGTAGAAGGAACAGAATGATATGCTTGTTAAATCATGGAGGTGTATTATCAATAGATTTCGAGGCATTTTGCAAAATCAGTTGTATAATCCCATTTTACTTAATGGAAAAAAATAAGGCTCAGGCTTCCCTTTGCTCAACTAGTAAATACTTAGAACTCAAAATACCACTTGGCCTTTGACAGGTCAGCATGCTGAGTTCTGGAACAGCTCACCAATGTTTCTCCTACGCAAGGGGCGAAGGACATTATCTTCCTTACCTTTACCTATGCATAAAACTACTCTGAAAGAAAAAAAAAGAAAAAAAAAAAAAAAAAAAAAAAAAAAAAAGGAAGGGCACAATCACTCTGCATTTCCTGTGCTCTGAGGACATAAATGCAACCTTGACCTTGTCCTGGCTTCCTACACACAGCTAAATTTATCCTGGAAAAATTTCATCCTGCAGTAAAATGTGGGGTTATACTCATGGTCTGAACAATCAGTAGGGATGAAATCAGACAATTTTCACTACTCCAATTTTATCAGTTGCAGTCAATAGCAAAATGTCAGTGGATTTCTCTGAATCATGCATTTCATGCTGCCTGATGTTCCTTTTTTAAATTAAAGACAGCACATTGCTAACTTTATGACAAATCTCACTGCTGTCCTGAGGTTACATGAGATAACTGGTTATTCATGTTAGCAGCTCTTCAGACAGAGCAAAGACTAGATATTCCACACAGTACCAAGAAAACACATTTGTCGACATTTCTCATCATGTTGAAAAGACCAAAAAAAAAAAAAAAAAAAAATTTTTCTTCCTCTGCCATAAAGTCTCTTTTGCAATCATGCTATTGCTCTTCCAAGATATGTTCCTTTGAATGAATTATAGAGTTCATAAAAAGCAACAACTGGTAAAATATGCATGTACTTACTCATCTTGAGCATGTTGATTTGATTGGCCTTGATTTGAGCTACCAAGGAGAGTAGACACATTATGTAATT
Source organism: Athene cunicularia (assembly GCF_003259725.1). NCBI lineage: Eukaryota > Metazoa > Chordata > Aves > Strigiformes > Strigidae > Athene > Athene cunicularia. Next base: position 14,732,980 of record NW_020799097.1, read on the forward strand.
TTTGAAGCAATGTTTCTTCTAATAAAAAGTTTGTATGTAGTAAAATCTTTTTACCCTAATGCAGCTGGAACCCTGTCAGAAACTCAGCACCCAGAAGAGCTGCAATTTTTACCCACATATACACTCCGTCTTACAGCTGCTCTAAAGGCTGTTCACATGGATCACGCACATTTCTTGCTAATGTGAAAACTGAAATGCTTAATTAGCAATTACAAACACTTAGAAATTACAAATAATCTGCAGTTATGGAGATTACACATAGGAGGGAGTAGAGTACAACAAAATATTAAGTCATAAAATGCCCATTGGTGACCAGTAAGCATGAACTCCCCACTTCTAGCAGGTTGATACCGAGCTTTTAAAATTAAACTGTAACTGCATGGAATGGAACTTTTTCTTCAATCCATGACATTCTAATTCTGACTAAAATGCATGCCTGAATTTTATCCTTATTTCCAGCGACTGAATTAAATCAAATTTTAACCATAAACTGTTACGAGAGAAATAATGAACTAACTTGGAAGAAGAAAACACTAAGACTGAAATAAAGACTGAATTGCATCAGACAAGTGGTCACTAGATGGGACCAGTGGTCACTAGTTGTCCTTTGAAGGGTAAGCACAGAATGTAAGTGTACACTTGATGACATCTTTCTGTGGCACAACATACATGGGTTGAGTCAGGTCTCTGTATGAGCAAAAATCAGACATTCTCCACCTCTTACTCTATACCTAAAAGAACTTGGCTTGACCCATAGACCACAACTGTTCCTAGGTGTCCTCTTAGTGCTGCTATTTAGTTACAGTTGGAAGTGTCTGGTTTTAAGGGTACATTCAGTTACAGCCCAAAGGAGGAAGATACCTGTTTTCTGGTGCCGCCTTTCACATCTCTAGCACACTGCTGCAGATGCGGGAAACGGAGGTGGCATAACTGGGACTCCAGCTGCAGCCGCTGGTGCTGCCTGCACGCTCGGGGCAGAGGCAGGGGCAGCAGGCTCCCTTCTGCCCTGCTACTTGCCGGCCAGTGTGCAGCTCTCTTGCCTTCCTCAGTGACTGATTACACCCACTTAGAGGAGCACGCAGATCAACACTTGCACTGCTGTGTCACAACACTCCTTTTCACTTTGTGAGTTTGACTGGCTTTGTGGAGGCCAAAAGTTCAGATCTGGACTTCCCCATGAGGAGAAGCTGCCCAACATCCACCTCAAACTGTGTGCTCAATGCCTATGTTTGGAGGTGAAGATGGGAAAAAGTCAAGCCCAATGGTAGCTCCAGATTTTTACAGGGGCCTTAGCAAGCACAAAGTGTTTCAGTCTTTCCAGGACTGATTCTGGTGTCAGAGGGCGAGTGGGAAGCACGTACAAACACATTGTTTCCAACTTTGTGTGTTGCCTTTGCAGTATGCGTTTTGCTAACCTAATCAGATGAAGATAAACACCTTGCAATATACTGTATAACTGACGTCAGCTTTTTGTGTGCTTGGAATGATGTCAGCACCAGCTTTGCAACTACACTTTAATCTCTTGAGCAGAAATAAATGCAGTGGCTAACCTATTACTTTCCACAAAGCTGCCACAGCAAGATTATTTTATTTTTCCCCTGCAGGCTATGGATGCTGTGTGAAGGAGGCAGGAAAGCCAGAACAACGCTGACCCACTCCTGTACTGTGAGGAGTCTAAATGAATTTAAATTGAATAATAACTAGAATAAATGACACCTCTCAGCACACAAGTCAGGCTCATTTAGCCCGTTAAGAAACAGATTCCACTCATTTACATCAGCGCAAATAATACCAAATTAATTTTTCAGGATTTACACTACCATTACTGTAAATACATTTTTCACCACATTTACATACATACCAATATACTTAAAAATTTCTAAGCCAAATATGGCCTAGTTTCCAACTTGTATAGAGGCTCTGGGGAGGCATCTCAGGAGGTTCAAAATTTCAAGCAAATAGCCTGAATTGGCTTAATTCAGAAGTCAAAAAAGCACAAATGGAGGCACAGAAACTGGTACCAACAATGTAACTATCAAGGACAATGGGAAAAGCAAAAGTCAGTGCCAGAACTGGCCTGATTTAGTTGTGTTTTTTTTTTTTTCTTTTTTTAAAAGAAATTTTCTTCAGTCATTTTTCACGTTGCAGTAGATTTACATGATGTTACAGGTCATTTTTACTCCATTTTACTTATGCTTTGATTTCAATTTGTCTCATCTTGTTACCCATTTTCAACATTTGCTTCTACTGAAAGAATGGGAAAGTTACAAACTAGTTAAGTTGTTAGCTATACTGTCACTTATTAAATTAGCAAGTTTTTCATAGAAACCTTAGACAAAACTTTAAAGAACTGATCATTACTAATTCTTTTGGTATTCATTATGCTATTAGTCACAGAGCTCACTCATACATTTCCAAATTTCAACATAATCATTTCAGGATGAGAGTATTATTTTTTTCCCTTTCCAATATTTTTTCCTTGGCATCACAGTTCATACCCTTCCTCTCTGACTGCCAGGAAAGTGCAGTTTGGAGTCTTACGGGCTTGAGTTTAACTTTTCTTCAGAAACACAGGTTTACCAAGGTTATTTCATCTCTAAGAGACTGCATTTTTAATTGACTTGTTTATCCCCATAACACGTGCACACCTCGGTAAGGCTAAGGGATCAGGTTATATGACATCATGGTGCCAAAGGAATAATTGTCACTTGTTTGTGCATTCTTGAAGAAAAGCCTGTAGCTTGAAATCACACACAGTGCTGCCTTGACAAAATAGATGTGTGGTAAATAACAAATTTTTTTAAATTATCCTTTTTAAATGGGAGGAATAGAGGAGACAGAGGGGCTGGGGGCCTCTACTCCCAAGGTCTGCCATAGGATCACATTCCATGAACTGGTTTTGTTTACAGACATGGCTTTTCACCCTGCACAGCTGTGAGAAGATCATCCCTTTCCCCAGAACAGGGAGGCAGCTAAACCCATCAGTCACTGCTCAGCTAAATCCTGCATCCCACTGCAGTTGCTACCCAAATCAAGGTTTGAGCAGTGCTAAGAAAGCTGTTGAGGCATTTCTGCAGCAAACAGTGCTATATCAGTAATCCACTAACAGCACCCATGAAGCAAGAATTACAAAAAAAAAAAAAAAAAAAAAAAAAAAAAAAAAAAAAAAAAA
>NW_020799097.1:14736201-14757923 GCF_003259725.1 Athene cunicularia
AAAAAAAAAAAAAAAAAAAAAAAAAAAAAAAAAAAAAAAAAGCCAGAAATCGGCTGTTTGAATCACAGATCCCCCTCTCAGGTTTCAGCTTAGGGACAAGAAAGCTCCTAAAACAAGGCACCCTTTCAGCATTTTATAAAGCTGACTTCAGCTGCCAAAGGATTCCTCCGCAGCAACACCAAGACAGCTTTTGCTTCGAATAAAAAAATTCACTGCAAACGAGCAGTCATTAGTCAGCCACATTTTTCATACAATTACTGGCAGTGAAAAAGCAAGCATGCAGGTTGCTGTAAAGTAAGGTCTAACTACTTCCACCCAAACAGAACAGAAGCCATTCACATAAGTTTTAGTGGGGGAGAGGGAAATCCTCAATGCTCCCCCCTCCCTTTCTCTCTATGACTGATTACAATCTGCTTTTTTCTGAAAAGCACATTTATTGTGGGAGTTTGATTTGAAAGAGTTTCAAGTAATTTAAACTTTGGCTGCAGGCATACAGATCACTTAAATACTGATCTTCAAGTGTTTCTACATGTTAATAACATTTCTGGTTGGTGCTATAATCAACGGTTCTAATTCTCAACCTACCAACTGAAATATTCAACACATGCCAGGAATTACCTAGGATGAAATCACATAGCACAAAGTTAGCCAGCCTGATGGCAATCTCTGTGCTAGCACTTATGGTGTAATACTCTTATTCTGAAGTCAAGAGGTTTGGGGCTGGGGGGTTTCTTTAGGGGTGATCATCAGCTACTTAGAGCTTTTTCAAACCATAGGACTGCTGAAAACAGACTGCATCCTGGTTCAAATCAAAGCCCAATTCAAATGGTCTTTTCTTAATGGACCAGGATTCATCTGTCCTGCCTCATGTTCACCAAGCACGTTAATACTGCACTTTTACGTGATCTCACTACCTGCATCTACTAATTATTATCCGAGATGAATGACAGAAACAGAATCTAGCCTTAATTAAAAGACAGTAAATTAGGAGGTGCTATTTCAGATCCATCCTTCTGGAACTGAGGTGCAAATGCAAGATGCACATTTCTCTAGGTCTTTTGAAAGTGAAAATGCCAACTTGTTCCATTTTGGTATCTCTCCAGCCAAAGAGACTCCCATCACCAAAAAAGCCCATAGTTCTCACTGTATTTCAATACCCTACTTGAAAAAGGTAAATGGGCTTCATGATAAGTGGTAGGGACAAGCAAAAAGAAAATAAACAAAATAAAAACCAGTTTCATTCATAGCAAACTGTAAAATTTTTGATGAAAAGGCTTACAGTGTTACCTTGTAAATATGTAAGTGCTAAGCTTTCTCAGCTCACAGGTCTGGAAAGAGCTTGTTAGCAGGACAAAAAATACCAGTTAAATGATCCTAATGGAGCAGACTCCTGCAACACCTCAGACATTCAGCAAGAACATCGTTCACCACTAAAGTTTAGTTAAATATGCACAATTTTATTTATTGAAGAGATTAGGACAAAAACATTAAACCAAATACATGACAAAGCACCAGAGGCAGTAAAACCCCACCATGCACATCACCAATCTTTCCTCCTATAAGGTACTTATAAAATAAAAAAAAGTCCTTCTTGACACAGCACCATCTTCAGAGTGTAAAAACATTACTCCTTTATATTCTTAGTTACCAAAATAGAACCAAGGCAGGTCAGCTGCAGCTAGCTTTGTCTCTTGATAAAGAACTGTGAAACATCCTCTTGAGAGTGGGACCATAACTTTCCTGCAAGGCAGGCAAATAGCATCCATACGTCAAATGCCAAGTAGCTGTACGCACATGCCACATACTATAATTAAGCACAAATTCAAGTAACATTTACATACTACAGAGTCCACATGTACCTACCCAAAAAACATGACCACTTCACAAAACGTATACAAGCAGTAATATCAGAACAACTGAGGTACTGGAAACACAAATATTTATGCCAAGAGATTTCAATATCATACAGCAATATAAAAGCAGTAATAAAAACATTTGCCAGTCTAAATCAAATAAAGCTATCTAGAAAAAGAAGCTAAATAAAAAGTTATTTAGGGACAGAAATACCTGAACAGAAAAGAAGTGTGTTAACTACAGCATGTAACATGTCATCCCAAGTCAACCCGTAATTGAAGTACTGGCTTAATACATCACTACTGTGACATTTTCTTCAATAAATAGAATAAGTCTTGACAATACAAAAGGTGCATATTACTGTGTATGTTTCAAGAGGAATATCTGTAATATAAATGTTCAGCTTATTAATACCCTCTTATTTCTTATTCTGGACATAAACAAAAATCAAACCCAAACAATTATTTTCCCAAGTTGAGAGGAATTCAAAGAAAAAAAAAAAACATAATACTCTTCTTCAATAATAAAGAGCCCTCTATTTACATATGGGCCAGTCAGTTAAAGAAGAGATCAGTTCTCAGATAAAGAAACGATTAAGGGCTTTCTGCCCTCTCTAGTCATATATGTGCAGCATGGCAGATATGGAAGCCAGTATCTCATATCTTTAAAAAAAAAAAAAGTTATACAGTTTTCTTCTTCTTTTTTTTTTTTTTTCCCCTTTTTTTTTTTTTTCCCCCTATTATAGCAGTAATGCATCTGGAAGTTCGAGTTATAATAGCTTCCTGCAACAAACCATTTGACACAAAACAGAACAGCTTGTTAAATGACAGTTACTTCCCCTTAAGGGAACAAAGCATTAAAATGTCATTTCCTGACAAGAGTATTAAGTAGTTTATTTAGAAGAAATGAGTTGAAAATAGCTATCAAGAGACATGAACTGAAATTTTGTTTGTTTTTAGCACCCACTTTTCATGTCCGTCTTTGTGCACCTAATTTTTTTCTTAAATTAATCCCATTAATTATTAGACATCCGATTAAAAAAAGTGTTAGCCAATTGTACTTTCCCTGAATAATGGCTGAAGTTAAATATCTAACAGTGCGATGCCAAGATGTGAGCTGAGGCAAAAAAGTTTCTATTTGTCGTGAGTTACCACTATTTTTAATGGAACAGAAACAGGAGTGATACAGCTGCACCAGAATTGGCATGTGCAGTCTCCTTGGCTCCAAAAAGGTGAGAAGCTACAATTGCTCCATGCTGCCTTTTCTCCTCCAAATCAATCTAACCTGATAGCAAGCTCCCCCCGCCCCCCAATCTGTCCCCATGCTACATTTGTTATATTAGCTCCATGTGGAGGTTCCTTCTCAATCGGAGGACCTCTGAGTGTCTTTTGCTACCAAGCTAGGCTGATGCAGGATGTGATTTAACACGGTCAGGAAGGGCTCCTTCATGTGTCCATCTCCAGGTTGTGTACCTTCTGAACACCAGTCTGTGTGCTCAGTTAAAGAATGGGTCCAAGTCTTCTTCCATGTTGACATCAGGCACCAGCTGATCTGATACTTCCTTAGCACCATATCCTGAATTTGATACATTAAAATCTGTAGAAAACCATGGATGGTCCAGAATTTCCTGTGAAGTCAGCCTTTCCGATGGCTCCCGACGCAGTATGCTACGTATGAGGCATTTTGCCTTAGGGGATAGAGTTTCTGGAATGTTAAACTGCCCACGACGGATCTTGCTGAAGAGGGAACTGGGCTCAATGTCATGGAAAGGATAGCGTCCAACTAGCATGGTATAAAGCATGACACCTAGACTCCATACGTCCGCTGCTTTGCCAGAGTAGCTGCCATTTGTGTTCAAGATCTCTGGACTCACATAGGCTGGGCATCCATGCTTATCAGAGAGAGAGTCATCATTTCCTCTTAAAATATAAGCATCTTCTAGGCTTTCCAATTTCACTCTAGTCCTGTGGGAAAAAAAAAAAACACAAAACCATCAAGGTAAGCAAACATCAAAACACAAATTCCTGGCCATTAAAATTATATGTTTATAATAATAATACTCTACAAAATTCAACAATCACTTAAGTGCATCAGTTTAAAAAACCTACTCACAGCACTTCTCACAGATTATTGATACTGTCTCTTCTATACTGGTCAGAGATATTAGGGACATATAGGGGCTACTGCCACACACACAACTACAATATTTTTAAATACAGTTATGTCCAGTAAGCTCATTAGTAAAGTCTTAAAAAGATAAAAGTAATTGCCATATTCATGTGTTTGGTAAATTGTACATAGACATGAATTCCAAAAGAAGACAAATCTCAAAATTCTTTCTGTGTTGGCTGCACCATGCCCAAATACAAGCTTAGCCCTAAGTAGACAAGGTTATTTTGACAATTTCACATTGGTGTGGCACCTGTAATTTCACAAGGTTCAAGAGGAATAAAATGGTTCCTCTGAGCCTAAATGATCCCTCTGACCCACCAAATTTTTTTTGTATCCCGGCATTAAGGAAAAGCAACTCTAACATAGACTTCAGTCTTTCTAAATAGACCTTCGGGCAAAGGGAGATCAGGTGAGCTGAATGCCACCAAGATTAACAGCAAGCTTATCTCCCCAGCCGAACCAGAGGAGCTTCTCATGTTGGAATGAACAGAGAGCCTAGCAAAGGGCTTGCAGAGAGATGACAGGGATGCCTTATCTAGACTGTAAACTCCTATTCACCTGCCAAGCACTGTGAACTTGCCATTGTGCTGCAGTAATTATCTCTGCAAGAGAATTTTCTTCCCTTATGGATATCTCACAGGAGAAGAAAAAATGATGCCGAGTTGCTTGCCACAGCACTAGATGAACATAACCTTTCTTTCCTTTTGATTCTCACTGCTAGCATCCGTAACTATATTTAAAAATCTGTCCCTGTTAAAGGCATCCAAAAGGATTACCAACTACTCTTTAGATTATCTGCCAGCAATGGTTGGTTTTGAGAGCAGAATCACTACAATGTGCCATGACTTGTCCAGTGCATGGAGGAGTGACCTAGCCCTAGCACAGACATTCTTTTCAGCATCTCAGGATCATAACTCAACTCCGGATATTACTGTCCTCGTCTCTCAACCTCAGTGGTCTGCATCATCACTCTTAGCCCTGTGTCATGGCCATGTTCCCATACCACAGACATTCACAGGCAGGGACTGAACTTCATCCCAGAAAGCACAACTTGCTTTTCTTGACTAAAGCACATCATTTAACAGGCATTAAAAAAGACAAGGAGAGCCCTGTTTCTTAAATGTTTACTGAAGACAACACTGCTTGGGCTTGAGCTGCAAAAGACAGCTGGGCCAGTTTTGGCTTAGACTTGGTTCCAGGGCAGCTCAGTGCTATCTTCTTTGAACCAACAGAAGAGCATTTTACTCTGTGGAGTACTCCAGCGGCAACGGTGCCATAAACTCTCATAATGACACTTGGACCTTTTCAACAGCTAGCGACGTTTACTAGCAGAGGTGAAAGCCCCTTTGGCAACGTGCCTCGAATCAAGAAGTCATAAATACAGAATTCAGTATACCTGGCTCCCAAGCAGTGTGTCAAGGCAGCTCCTTCTCTCCTTAAATAGGCCAGTGTTTTCTCCTCCAGTTCGAATGCTGATAGGGTTTGCTCAACACACCTGCTTCCTGATTAATTACCCATTTCCAGACTAATAGCACTTCTCCCGGTGATGGACAACCCCCTCATTATCACTCAAACAATACTTCACAGCAGCAATACCTCACACAGGAAGCTGGCTGCAAGGAGAAATGTAACTACAGTTATCAAGACCACAGCAATTTCCCTCTGTTCACAGCTCAGAGGGTCCAAAACAGGAGAAAGACTGGAGAAGAGCCCTTTCACGATGCTCAGCTTCGACATGTTCCTGCACCTGCACAGCATAGGAAGAGCAGTGAGGAGAAACGCCCAGAGAAAAAAAAAAAAAAAAAAAAAAAAAAAACAGGTGGAGAACAGAGAGGAGGAAATGAAAAGGGAAGGCAGGGACATGAGTTGTGGTTCCATTTGCATTGCCCACTTCAGTTTTTCCATTGAAAAGTGTGTGTAGCAATAAAATGGTGAGGCCAGCTACTCGAACATGCATTAAGTCACTGAACTGCCAGACAGGAAAGCATCGACTCACTGCTGCAAGCTAACAGAAGCAGAACACACACACAGGGAGCGGGGCAGAGCATGCTATTTATAAACAACTTACAGAAGGGAATTCACCCCACACACACACTCTCCTGCCATCTCAGTGTCAACAGCACAGGGAAACGCTGTTTACTCTCCCACCCTGTTTTACATTTCTGAGAGTTGCCAAAGAATTTAGAGATACAGTTCAACGAGAAGCTTCTATATTACAGAAAATTATTGGAATTCCCTCTTATTTTCTACAATGGACGTGGTACAAAACCATGAAGAGGAGACTGCAAGATGTATCAAAAAATAATCTTTTTCTCCAAGAGGAGAATAATTTCTTGATAATAAAACAGAAGCAGCATACAAAAGCCTTATTCCCAGCCTTGCTTTTCTTGCAAGGTGCTGCAGGGTGCAGCCCGCCATGCATGCTACAGCGGGTTTTGTTTAAGCAAGCAAATGGAACAACAGCTGGCCCTTATCTGCCTGCTCCTCCATAAGCCATAGCCAAATGAAGCAAACACTCAAAACAGGTTTTTTACCCTGCTGAGTTGACAGGCTTTGAGGAAACAAAAGGTCCCAAATTAAACAAAAACACAACCTTCAGTTCTCCTCCTCCTCCTCCTTCCTTGCTAGTCCCGAAACCCTCAACCAGTAGCACCCTCACGCGTAACGTGCAGGTGGTTGAAATGGCTGCTCCGCAACCAGACGGTGCTACAGTGCAGCACTGGGCACGCCACTCCGCAGGTACGCATTCCCCTCACAAACTGCATCTCTTGAGCACCTACTGCCAGGTACACAGCCTCAGCATGACTTCCTCCCCCTCCCAACTTCCACCAGAAGCAACTCGGGTGTTCCTGTTTCATTTCTAAGGTTGGATGTCATTGCAGACGGTGACAACGCAGGTTTTCCATCCTTACAGCAAGGAGAAGGCAGGAGTAAGGGAAGGGCTCGCCGGCACAGCAGCAGCAGCTTGTCCGCTTGGCGCAGCCAGTGCACAGAAGCACACGCGAGCTTTTGCTGCCAAGGGCTCTGGCTCAGCTCTGCCGGCACCCCTCACTGCAAGCCAGCACCGGGGCTGGGGAGACCCACCCCAGCCTGTTTTCACCCATGACAGATGACTTCATGTACCTCAGCCTCGCATACAGCACACAGTCTGTAACCATAATACAGTCGGGTAATATGCAGGTGCAAATGGCAAGTCTCGCTCCCCTTTTTACAGTCATTTCACGTTTTTTCAAGCAATCAAAAAGGATCAAGCCTGGCTCAGGAGCTGCTATTTCCCAGCACACGGCACCCCATCTCTGCAATAAACAGCTTCCAGCTCTGGCTCGCCCTCCCTTCCTTCACATTTCAAGCATTCCCTAAAAGAGCTCTGTTTTCTGCAAGCCGAAGAGCTTTTTTTAGGGGGGTTGGAGGGGAACAGGAAAGAAGGGAGTCTAAATACACAGAAACGCAGAGACACGCTGGATGAGAAGCAATTTTTCTCTCCCCCACACACTCTCAGAGGAAGCACTGAAATCAAATATCCAGGAAAAAGAATAAAAGCCAACAACAACAAACAGACCCTCAAAATCACAAGTAGTTTCTGAGAATACAGATACAGCAAAGAGTGGGGAGTGCATCCAATTGCAGAGTAACCAGACAACCCTATATTCAACACTTGGCAGGCAAGGGGCAGACTCAAAACCAAACACTGAGATGTGAAATCACAATCAGCTTTGAAATGCCTCCCATCACATAGCAGAAAAAGGACAAACAAAAATAATTCTTTTTTTTTTTTTTACAAGTCACATTTCTAAAAAACTCTCATTCTCTAAATAATTAACTCACATTAGTCAACTGAAGGACCCCCACAAGAGAAAACAAGTTTTCCAAAAGCATCAGCATTTGAGTTCGACCATTCAAATGGTTGCAACAAAATTAATCCCTAAAGTTCAAATGTAAGCTACTGCCAAAGCCGGATGAGAATCACTTTGTACACATACTGTAGGCAACAAAGACTTTTGTCAAGGCTTACGTAATTACTGTACATAATTTCAAGTTTTAATGCAGACCCTGAATAAGCACTTGGAAAAAGAGCATTATGCATCTATCAGATCATTGATAAAACACTGCATTAGTCTAATGCATTAAAAAAAAATACAACCCTGAATCATGGCTATTTAAAAAGGGGAAGCTATTCTGCCTATGAATGCTTTCCCATTACTGGTGAATGAAACCACAGAAGTGCAATCAGAGGGCAGCAGCAGCACTCAGACGGGAAATGCGTCTTTGTCCCCATAGAAACCGTCAGGGAAACCCATGAAAAACAATACCACTCTGAATTTCTTATCAATATGCCATTCATTACTTGACTGCATTCAGACTTTGCTCTTCAGTAATGTAACAAAACCTAATCAATTAAATGTCTTCCAGAAGATTCTTCAATGCAACCTCCTGAGTTAGCACCCAATGGCTTTGTTGCACATCCCACACTTTTTTCAGAGTGATTCGCATTATTCCACCCTGCAGAGCTTAGGGGCTACTGGCAAACTGCTATCCTGCCTTTTGACACCAAAGCCAGGGCTGTAAGAACCCGGTATTCACACTTGCTCTCCAAAAGCAAACACAATTTCCATACCAAAATCAGTGGAATTATTCAGAGGGCTCTAAGCTCATAAAGCAGAAGAAAAAACAAAACCTGGAACATTTAAAGCAGAAATACTGACTGAAAGTCTGAGTGTTTCAGAGGAAAATATCTCCAGTGCAATGAATAAACAGTCAGTAGTAAAGGAGCTCATGCTGGAATCAATGAAAGCAGTTGCTTCTAGTCTGTCCCTGAAGCCATCTGTGTGGGAAGTAACACCTGAACCACAGCTGAGCCACCGTTACCATTATGGAAACACTAACTGCAGACCAGACCCACAATTTTAGTACAGCATCATCCCCCAGATCAGCTGCTTTGGGAGAAGATGGAAGAAGCCATCCTGCTATGAATACTCCAGGTACACCATCCACTTGCTATTCAGGTTAGGTCAAAATTAGATGATCCAGATTTACAGATTCTATATAGCAACTTCATGCTTCCAGAGATCAGAAAACCACTGTCATCGCCATCTGAATTGCGATTTTAATGACTGCAGGTAAAGTGGAAACTTCTAAAGGGAAGAAGTGCCTCACAATGTTCCCTCCTACATATAAAAAAATGAAGGCACCCAAGCAATGATATCTCATATTTCAACATTTCTCTGACTGAGGCCAGGAAAGCCTTTCCCTAAGTAGAGCACTGAAGCCATCAACTGCCCAGTAGATCAGGGATTGCTCCTCTGTGGCCAATAATTTACAGGTCATTTAATCCAGGTCAGTTGCTAGCACCCCATCATAAAGATGGGACCAGCACAAACGAAATCATGCCATCAGAGTCACAGGGACAGAAAAAAAAAATAAAAGGGTAGCTCGACACTGAAAACAGTTATCTTTTGATAATTGATTTTTTTTTTTCTTTTTTAAACTAAGGAAATCTCTCCTAAATAATGCAGAACTACGCTGCTGTTGTGGAGACAGTGAGATGGGGAAGGTGGCTAATGAATCCTGTGCAGATGATTTGCAGCTTGGTGCAAAGACTCATTCTGAACTCAGAACTACCCGATCTCCTCCGGGGGTGGTGAGGCACACAAGATCAGAGGGGAAATGTTATGCCATCAATTTAAATCCTGCTCCTTTTAGTGTAAGATCCCTTCCAGTGCATAACAGCACACAGCCTAGGAGTTCACTGCACAACATCCTACACAACTTCAGGGGGGAAAAAAAACCCAAACCGTGCACAAAGGCTGCCAGACAAACCGTCTCTTGCATAATGAAACAGGCTCAAGGATATGTTTCGAAAGACAACTGGGACTTGCAGGCAGCACAGGTTTACAGAATGAATCCTGTTCCTAAGGGAAGATTCCCTCACTGGTACTTCCGCAGAATAAGGAAGCCTCTAAAAATTACATATCCTCCACCCTTCCTCCGAAGGGATGCTACAGGCACACTCAGCCCTGCCCCGCATCCCCTTCCTGATGTGCAGGGCCCAGCAACTTAGGGCTTTTAACTTGTTTCAAACTGGTTTACTTTCTACAGTATTCCACTTTAAAAAATGCTTGAGACCACCCTCTTGCACACCTCCAGGAAAGGCTGGGACCCCAAAGACCTCAACTTTACAACACTCAAATAGGATTGCTGGGAACAGCCTGTCCTGTACACCATACACTTCATTTCTTCCATGCCCTTATTGCCTAACACATTCCCCAAAAAGTAGGTAGGTAGTGATGTGTGTTGGGGTGCAGGCTCTGAAATTCAATGCAGACCCTTCCATAGAGGGGTTCAGTTACAATACTGAGAGGAGTCCAGTATTTGATAAGCATCGGGCTCAGAGCAGCTACTTTACCTCACTTTTACCTTTTTAGATCACATAGAAGGTCAGAGTTTTAAAAGGCTCTGCTGGCAGCTGTATACTGTGTTCACCATCTTTTCTAGCTCTTTTCATACAATGCATGGTGAAGCTCCATAGGAAAAGGAGACCAAGATTTTATTTTGTTAACATAACTGCATGTTGTGAAAAAAGCATTACATTTTGTGAGCCTGAAGTGGGTGCTCCGCCCCTCTAAAGCAATGCCATTATTTCACAACCCCACTGGAAACCTTTTGTTTAGATGTCTGTAAACCTGTCTCCAAGGAGTACAAATCTACCGAAAAGCAGGTGCTTAAGACTAAATATGCCCCACGTTGGCTCCTGTTTACAATTTCAACTTTTCCTCTCCCTCCCAAGCCTGAAGAAATCTCACAGTGTGATAGCAACGACAACTAGAAGAAAAGGCAGCAGAAGAATTCCACCATAACAGTCCACTGCAGCTGATGCTAGCTGGGCTCCCTGCCTCCCCTCCTCACCCCCAGCACAGAGGTCCACAGAAATCTTCAGTCTCCACTCAAAAGTCAACATGGATATTTTGCACCAACACTATGAATGGAGGTTTTCAAGTCTTCAAAATGACCAGCTCTTGAACTCTTAATGCAAGATGTCTCAAGAGACATCTGTTTCCCAGGACTGCAAAGCACCTATCATCAGGGAGATCAATCCCGTGACGGGCATCTCGTGTTGGGCACGCACCCATGCCAACCATGTCTGACATTACAGCCAACATGTAATGCAGCATTCAGCCAAAGGCACCTCTTGGAAAGTCAGACCTCCTGGCTGGGGAGGTCTGGAAAGACATAGAAACAACCTGCAGCAGTAGAGCCCAGCCTAAAGGCAGGTCCCCAGGCAGGGCTCTCCTCCTCCTCTAAGCATGGCACAGGGCTGCACCTCAACACCACTCTTCAGCAGAGCTAGTAGGTGAGGCTGCAAAGGGGGAAAGACTGAAGAAAGATTGAAAAATAGATACAAGTCCAACAATGAGCCAAATACCAGAAGACAGCACAGTCCATGGGTAAAGCCTTCTGCAAACTTCAGAGGTGGGTACTAACAGCAAAGGCTCTCGCCATTCATGGTCTCACTGAAGGGCCTTGAGTTGACTCAAGGTCCACTGGAGGTCCCCATTCTCATGCCCAGGCCAGCCAGCAGCCAACTTTTTCCTGGCTTTTGCTTTTGTTTATGCACTTAGGTGTAGCACTTAACCTCTATGACCATATAGGCCCTCAGGAGATTTAAGCCCTTCACAGGGCTGGTGTGATGTTCAACATCTGTAGATAGCCTCCTGCGACCCACTTCGAAGGGTACTGCGTACCCAACAAATCCAAAGTGTGCTGCTCCCAGGAACACTGGGAGAAAACAAAGGCTTAGCAACCAAACCACATGAAAGCAAAAGGAAGCACGAACCCTTCTGTAGAAAACAGTTGTGCAACTGCTTCATCCTCTATCCTAAGACTGACAGCAGAGACTTGCTGCTTGTGAAGAAATTTGCCTTCCTCCGCATATTCTATGAATAATTTCTGGGTTGAAATCTGATCTGTGATTCTCCACTATTGAAGAGATTGTGCTCTTTGGTCCTGTGGCCCCATTCAGGGTATTGTGTAGTGCTTAAATGACAAAACAGATGAAGACTGGGTTTTTTTGTATATCTTTTGGTATTTAAAGAGCATTCCTATTTTGCTTGATTGATTTTCTTCCACGTTAGGACTCTAGGACTCAGGGAAAGCGTTAACTTACATCTTCTCTATGGAACTGTGAGTAAAGCAGCAAGTTCTAACATAATGAGGAAAAGCAGCTGACCACATTACAATTTGACAAATGCTGGGGAGGAAACTTACTACTAACTTTTAAGAAAATTAAAGGTCTACTTGGAAAACCATTCTCTATCGTTTTGTGGGATTGGTTTTGTATCACTAGGATTGCAAATAACATAACTAGGTCACCTTAAAGCATCATGCAGTCAAAGCTGAGAAATTCTAAAGGAAAAAAAGAAAAAAACAAAGAGCACCAAATAAATACGTTATGCTAACATGGGCTTTCTAAATTAGTGTATTGTACTGGCTGCATTCCCCTGGCGCAGAGTAAAAAGTGTCAAATTCCATTTATTTTTATTGAATCCTACCTGCCTCATATTTACTCAAAGAATACCAGAAAATTACAATATCTAAATACCAAAATTATTTTAATTTTCCCTTCAACCAGTATGATGAATGTACAAGGTCTTTAAGCTTCAAATATTACGACAGCTAATATTTTAATATAATTAAAGGCTTAAAAATGCACTAAAGAAATTAATAATCCCCTGACAGCAGAAATGTTCTTGTATTAAGAAAACCATTGGAACAACCAACACAGAAATGCTTGATTTAATTCTGAATCTTTGAGGTGGCACCTTCTCAAAGCATCTGCTATATATCAGACTGATGAACTGCTTTATTAGTTATATACTATGAATAGTGCTATTTTTAGCACAACTCAGAAAGCCCTGCCCATTCTGAAACATGGTTATGGGACACCAGTTAGGAGAAGGGCACAGTTGCTCTGCTCCAGGGCCTACTACAAGGGCAGGTTGTACAAAGAAAACTGTAAATACCATGACATGAACACAGCAAAAATAATCAAAAGCAAGAGTCCCACAACATCAGTATTGCCCTGGCTTAATATCCAGGACCAAAAATTTACCAACATGGATGGAAAGAGAAAACATACAAACCCACGTTTTATCTTAGATCATCTCCACTGTTTTGGATTCAAGTTTTATTTAGAAGTGTAAGGACCCAATTTTTAAATTATTCAAGCATCTTACAGGCACTTTAGAAAGTCCAGTGACACCCAGCATGCCAAGTCAGTGTTTTCCATATTTTCAGTGCTCTGAAAATCACTGCCCTCATTTAACGGATGTGCTGCTGCTTGCTAACCCAGTCTTACAAAACATTTCCAGCCATGCTGTAATGTTAGAAGTTCTGCTTCATCAAGATCAGCTGCAGGTTTAAGGAGCTTCAATCTGAAATTTCAATGCCACAAGACTGGCTATTTCACCTATCATTTACAAATGGAACCACAGACACACCTCCCCCCAAAAAACAAAACCCCCCAACCTTCTTTTATACAAAACAAAAAAACCCCATAAAAGACCTTAAGGGCTTGGCAACAGCACACATCACTTTCATGGAATGCAAGTTGCCATATCTTCAAAATTTCTGTGGTTCAGGATTAAAAGAAGATATAGATGAAGTACCCTGAAACACAGACAAATTGTTTTTGTTTGTTTCCACACTGTGGAATTTTGGATTTAATTTTCAGTGCCGATGTATACACACATGAATTAGTAAGATGTAATACATCATCACAGTCTACCTTTGATTTAGCATAAGAGAATGTCACTAGTAAGATTCGGACCCCTACAAAATTCTCAGCACTACCACTATTTTTTTCCACCTTCTTACCTCCTGGTTCATTACAGACATGCCAATGCACTGCAATTCACAACATCCCAATAACACACATTCTTAGCAGTGACATCAGTAGGAGCAAAGAGCACTCATGACACTGCTGGATCAGGAGTCTGAATCTTTGCAAATTCCAGGTGTAATTTAGATAACAGCAATGGGGTGAAAAGAGTTTCAATGCTGTATGCACCAGTCTGCAAAACTCCAGGAGCTCTGATTTCGTATTGAACTACCAGGATATCATTAGGATAAATGGAAGGTGTTGTACTAAGAAATGCTTTAACTTATTTTCTTTTTTAAATGATTGAGACTACATCTGTATATGTCCTTCACATTCCCTCTGGCTCCTCCAGTCTAGCAGCTTTCAGCTAAGAGCAGACAAGTATCTTACAAAAAAAAAAAAAAAGCAAGCAAGTTTTCCATTCATGTGTTTCCTGCATGCTGGATTTCCCATTTTTTCTTCTACAAAAATAAAAACTGTGAGAGTCTTCAAGAAGAGGAAGTTTCAAAGCAGTAGGTGCTAAAGGTGAACTGCAGAAAAACAGACTTGCAGAAATAGTTAAGAACTACTAAGAAAGAGCTCCACTGAAGAACAGGCGACACACAGCAGCAGGGTTCAGACACATTTCTCAAAACATTATTTTCACCTCTTTTCTTCCTCCTTGGGTTCATTACTAGCATCAAAGATCGTGCAGCACCCATCTCCCAGGCAATGCTGCCGACAGCAGCTTCTGCAAGGCAGGCTGCTCGGCACAGAGATCCTCAGCAGCACCAGCAGCCTCGGGGAGACGCGAGCTTGGAGGGGTGCAAGCACCATACAAACACCTCCGTCAACCCGGAAGAACCAGGAAGATTTTTCAGCCTAAATATAGCAGCAGATTGAAAGTGACGACTGATTACAGTCTGATGATCAGAGCATGTGAAAAAAAGACAGTCGCTGGTTAGTTCTATTTCCATCTCACAGTATTTCATCCCTGTTTATTTAGCAGAGAAAGGATTGCAATACCTCTCTACTTACAAAACAACATTGCATCCAGATGAAAACCGCATTATGATTATCTTAAAAATAACCAGCAAGTCCTATTTGACCTTTAAAGTGAATTATTGTATCATTAGAAGACACTGTTCAAAGGTGAGTAACTGTGATTTCGCAGATGACAGTTACATTAAAAACATTCATAAAGGCAAACACTGCTATTATAGTACGCACCACTCTTCTTGGGTGGCTAAAGGATTTGGCCCTGTGCCTTGTGTTGCATTCAGTTCCTAGTAAGCGGCAGGGTAGGAGTTCAAAAGTATGCAGCACAGGCCCACGTCTGCTCCCACTGCACTGCTCTGAGCTCATGCTGCCTTCACTTGAAGCAGCTCTTCCAAGTCCTGTCTTTCACGCAAAACCACACAAGTCTACATATATCTCCAGGAAAAAAAGTCCATTTTAATGTTAGGATGTTATCAACTACAACAGAACACAATCCCCCCCTCAATTATTTTATAAAAGTTTCCTTCTTATCTGAATCTGAGGTGCTGTAATGTTGTTTAATTATTAAACTCAGAGTAAGAGTTGTGAAAATGCAGTTTACATCTGTCTGCTTTGCATTTCTCTCTGAATAGATATTAGGCTAGTTGCATTTTAGGCTTTTTTATCTGAAAAGGAGGAAGGGGTAATCATATATATTGGGGCCACAGTAGAAAAACAAGGAATAAATATTTGCTTTGCAGATAACTGCCTGAAGTAAATTAAGAGGTGAAAATATGTTTTTTTATTTTTCAACTCACAAGGAGATTAAAAGGAGAAGTTTATTTTGCAAAACTCAGCTTGTAATAAAATTTAAGTAGAGAATTTTTTAACAGGATAAACGGTTGTCATTTTTATTTTAAGGCCAGGAACTTCTCTTTCCGGACTGAAATGTGTATTAGGTTTTTTTCTGATTCTCAGATCATGGACTTACTGAGCTTGTAGAAAACTTACGTGCCCCAGCTGTTGCTTAACTTCCCCAAACAGCCCCAAATTGAATTGATAGGCACTGGTTATTTTTAACAAAGCTCTCCAGAACATCTATTTCACTCTGCAACAGTTTGAACAAGCTTTCAGACAACTTATAGGATTTAACTAAAAGGGAGAAACATCTCCCCATCGTTTACCAAGATATGAAGAAGCACAAAGGCAGGCTCTGCCCCAATTTAGTTTCATTTTTTTCGTAATGGCCATCTTCCAATTTAATCCCTCTGTGAAAGCCTGACATTACTCTAGCAGCATTTATTACTCTGGTGCCTTATGTGGAAGTTGAAAGCAAATACATAATGTAATGTAACAAAAAACTGATAACCACAAGGAAAGAGATATGAAGTTTCCACAGGTACAACAGTATAGCTATAGCTCAGCATCAGAAATAGCGCTTCAACAATATACACAGAGCATCCAGCTTTATTTCTTTCCCTGTCTTCCCATGCTCTTCCCAAAATCATTTACCACCCAGTTATCAAGAGGACGGTGTGCAGGGAGGAAATACAAAAAAAAAAAAAAAAACACCCACACAGCAAGGCAGTTGTAGTCTTAGTATGGTGACTACGTAATACTCTCAGAAGCAGCCTCCAAACCCTTGCAGCACAGAAAACAATAAGCTGTCCTCAAATCAGTCCTTCAAAACATTGGTGGCCCTTCCCTCCAACCTGTCAGTGTTAACCACGTGGCCCAGCTCTCTTTAACACAGTGGATCTTTTGCTTCTTTCCTCTTTAAACACCAGCAACATTTACGATACTAGAGCTCTTACACCAGACATCTATACAGAGACTTCCTCCAGGAGACATCCCCTCCTCAGGAATCAGGATGCTCCTCCATGTGGAGATGCAGAGGCCAGGCACATATGCAAACAGCACTCTATACTTAGTTTACTCCAAAAACTAAGCCAGAAGGTAAAATGACACACCCATCCCATGATCAGGTTGCAGAGGAAAGTAAAGGAAGTGTAACACCTTGTGTACCACAAACGAGTGGCACAGTAACAACAAAGGGCACAGCATCCTGTAACTCTGAGTGTCTGACCTCAGACACCCCGACCTGTGAAGTAAGAGAGAATTACCTTTCTTCATCCTTGAAAATAAACTTTCGCAGCTTGAGATCTCGCAGTACCAGTCCACCATCATGGCAGTGTGCAACAGCGGAAGCTATTTGATAGAAGAGTTTGGCTGCCTCCTCTTCTTTAAGCTTCTTGCAGGTACGAACAAACGAATGCATGTCCCCATAGCTCCTTTCAAAGAACACATACGCTTTTGTCTCCCCAAGAATTATTTCAGTGATTTGGTTGATATTTTTATGCGCAGGCAGACAAAAACATGGTGCTAGTAACTCCTGGTAGCAGCCAATATCAAACACCTGCAGAAACAATGACAGTAAAGCCAGGGTTAGCGACATGAAGGACAGTGAAGTTATGGTACATCTAATTCTGTTAACAGAACCATCTCCAAGTACAATTTATGCTACTGCTGAAGCTGCACTGATGTAAACAGGATGTCACAAGCTCACGGCACTGAGGACAAGACAAAACAGACTACATAACCCCACACAGAACATACGCGTAACCTTGACAGGAAAGGCTAGTTTTCAAAACTTGTAGCAGTAATAGTTCCATTAGCCAGTAACTAATCAAATTTAGAACATAATCTGAATTAAGCTCTGAAGACCAGCAACACAGAGGAGCTGGACTCTTAGAAGGAAACATGTTTATCTTCTATCTTCCATCCAAATAAACTCACAGAGAATATGTCCAGTAGCTTTGGATATATTAAATACAGCCTGATCCACACGCCTGCCTCTCTCTTGATTTTATTATCATATTAGAGCTTTAAGGATTTTCAGGTTTAAAATATCATCTAGCACTATTCATATTTATTTCCTGCCTTTCTTTCATCTCTGACAAACAGCAAAGTCACTTTCACTTTCAAAGTCTGTTTTACAATGGCTGTTTATAAGATCAGAAGGACAACCCGGCAAATAGCCCTGCCTGTTGGGAGTGCAGACAAACATCCTTCAAAAAGCAAAGACAAAACCACCCTGAACTCTCCGCATTTCAATCAAGTGCTCCATTAAAAGCAAAGTGTCCCTTTACTACTAAGTATGTTATCACTGATCTTATGAATGAGCTGTAAGAATTAGAAAGACTGCTGGGAAACCCAAATATAAAAAGTTACTATAATCTAGTGATGACGAATGAATCAGTATTTGAGTCAATTGAGAAATGCCCACATTACAAGAAAAAGACTTCATTGAGAATAACCAAAGTCAGTGTGCTAAAAGAGAATACGAGCAAAGTATTGATAGAAGTGATTTTTATTTTTAGTTATAACTGCTCTAGAGGTACTACAAAGCAAGGGATTAGTATTTCCACCAGCATAAAAATTTGATTAATGTGTAACTTACTCTTGGGTGGTTTGTTAATTTGGTAAAAAGAATTTAAGGTAGTCATGTGTCATTCTAACCAAACATAAAAATGAAGAACTGGAATGGGTCTCTAACCACCTGGCTTAAACTGCAACTGTTTTTCTTCCTTTTGTATTCTAGTATTTGTATTCCAATAACGGGTGTTTGTACCCTCTCCTAGAAGCAAATCTCCCTTTCTTTGAAGCTTTAAAAAGCTTTCAAAACTGAGTGAGAGAGATACGGTTCAATCAAAATTTACCTGAGGCTTAAAAACCTGAGTCATTTAACGCTTCAGTGCATAGTCCTAACAAACTCCTTCCGCAGAAAAGGGCCCAAGCCCCAAGAAACTGGGACACTCCCTCCTCACACACCTCTTTCTCCCCCCACCCCATACCTGTGCTGCTACTACTCTGGCACAGGCAAAAACAACCTTCAAGACAGGCTGCCATACAGATCCAACACATTTTACGGGGGGTACATTAGCACTGAGGCATTCTGGTGACAAGGTGCGCCAGGAAAGCAGAACTGGGGTGGGAACGGAATGTTGCTAAAATCCCTGGTGTGTAATTCATTCCAGGGGAGAATTTCATTGACATTTGAATCTCAAAACTCTTAACTACTACAACATAAGTGAATGACACTTCTACAAAGTGGCTGCTATAAAATAAAATAATAGCGGGAATATTCATATAGCTCAAACCCTTATGTGAACAAAAGCCTTTCCAGAATTCTCTCCTAACCAGATTATCCTGATATAAATTAGTTACATTTTGTGGTTCTCAGACTACATTAAACAAGTAGGTCTGGATATGTACCGGTACTATGTTTGAAAGGAGAGAGATGGGAAGTGCTATCACACTGCTACAATCTAGCCCTTTTATAAAGGGCTTCTTTGTATTCCAGCTTTTAAGATCCCTGGCCTCAATTCAGCAAATGTCCAATAAGCTGCAGTTTGATTTAGTTCTTGCTAGGAATTGGAAGTGAGAAGTTACCATTGTTTGGATGCCACAGACTTGAAGCAAATAACAGCGTCTGTACAGTCAGTGGGTGCAGCCAAATGAATCTTGAAGAATCATCACTACGTGTCTGTTATCCAAACCAATGTTTCTGCAAGCAATCTCTAACAGCATCTTCAATAAGATACCAGATAGCAGGTCTTTTAGCCGGAAGGCTACTTGACAAATAGTAGTCATGATACTGCAGGCATTTTAAAGCACACATTAAATTAAGATGAGCTCAGGACTGACAACTGCGTATTCACAAACTAGCAATTCAGGCTAAGATCGTATTTTTGGAGCACAGCTAGAAGTAGTGCCTCGCACATATGGAAAAACTGATACTATTCAAATGTCAGGATCAGCTCAAAAGCATACAGCTTAAAGGGAAGGAAAAAAAATAAACTCAGCTCTTTGTGAGCTGCAGTTATGCTGTTCATACTGTTATCAAAACAGTGCCTTAATCCTGCAAACCAAACAGGAAACAAAGAAGAGCATAGCCCCCGCTTCACTACTTGCTATGCAAGTTCACCTATAATTTCATGCAGAGCAGCAGCTTTGAGGGCTCTGTTTATATCATGAAAAGATGCCAATGTCCTAGAGTGCAGCACTGTACTACTGCAACGAGCAGGGCTTTCATTCTAGAAATTCTCATGTTCTGTTTCAGTTTAGTAACAAAGCATTCAGTTCAGCATGCAATATTAGTCCTTTGCAAAGTCACGGGCCCATTTTTCCCCTAAATGATCACACAAAGTCCTAGGTTGCCTCAACATCAGGTTTTATAACTCAATCAGTAAGCACATTTACATTGCCCTCTGAACTCCAATCTTTACAAATAGCAAACGGGAGCAATTATTTTCACTTCCCTGCTACAGGCTAGTCTGCAACTTCTTATGAATCAAGTATGAGAAAGTATCAAACATTCAGCAATACTAGAATTAATCCCTGGAATACAAATAAACTGTAACATGTCTACTTTTCCATTTTGCAGTTAGTTCGACACTAGAAATTTGCCCAAGATGGCCAAATGGCACAATTCCATATTTTGGGAACAATACAAACACTGCAGCAATGTGTTGCAAGGTTGCAATTTGCTATGAAGTTATAAAAACTACTATTTGGTACTGCCTCAGTTTGCTGGGCATAAGTCTGGCTCGCTACAAACAATGAGAATCGTAATTTAGGAACAAAGGAAAATATTCCCTCAGCCCGAAAAGCAAAAGACATCCCTCCACAGATGTGCATGCATGTAGGTTTCTTTTTCCCACAGCTCACCTTTGAATAGTAGGAGCAAACTGGGAGGAGGCAGAGAAAAGCAGGCTGGCTACAAAGAGTGGGTTAGCTATTTTGTCTGCTCTTCTAAAAACCGTAGGTGTGCAGGTTTTATTCTTGCTCAGTTGTGCAATGGGGGAGGATGCTGTTTGCAAACAACCTCCACGGTGAGGGAACTCAGGCTGATTAACTCGATGTTGATTTTTTTTTTAATATCACTTTTAAGACAAAGCTGATGGCAATCTCCCCCCCCCCCCCCCCCCCCCCGCCGCCGCCACGGCTTCTGCATCCTCTTCCGTACCCCAATTCACAGAATAAGGGACCGGAAAAATCGAGGAAGGCAGCAGGTCCCAACACCTTAAAATTAGCTGGGGATTCCCTACTCCATTTTGAAAAGTGAGAGTGGGGAAGATAAGGCTTTCTCCTGATCTGAACTCACGTTAAGACCTACTTAAAGAACGGCTCTTTCCAGAACAGTATCTCCCGGGTAAGAGGCAGAACTGGCTCCGGGCCACGGCTATAACGTGGCCATTGTCTAGAGAGAGGGAAAAGTTACAGGATGCGCCTTTAATCCTGCCTCCCTGCCTTTTGTTTCTCAACTGTTTAATAATTGAGCTACACGACCGTGCTCGGTCCTCCTGCACGACACGGGAAACCCACGCGCGACAGCGGGCTAGCCCGGGGGGAGAACAAGGAGGAGAGGTATTACCTTGCAGACCAGCTCCTCGCCACTGTGCAGATGTACGGCTCGGAAAACGTGGTCTCCCTCGAGAGGCTCCAACAATAAGTATTTCCCGATGCAAGAAACGCAATGCGACAAGTTCGGGGTCTCCGGCGGGCTCGGCGAGCCTAGATTCGGGCTAAAACTCTGGCTTGGCTCGATGGACCGTATGGACGAGAGCTCCTCAAAATCCTGGGTTTTATTCCGCGGTCTCCCATATCGTGCTATCGTGATAGGGGTTGACCTTTGTATGTTCATGAGTATGGAGAAGACCAGCCGAGACGCTGCACCGGAGCCCTGGCGTGGAGCGCGGTCCCTCGCCCGTCCAGCTGCGGCTGCCTTTGTGTGCCGGGGGGGGCGGGAGCGGGAGCGCGGCGGCGGCGGGCGACCAGCCTCAGCGCCGCGTCCTGGGCACAG
>NW_020799097.1:14757973-14900310 GCF_003259725.1 Athene cunicularia
AAAAAAAAAAAAAAAAAAAAAAAAAAAAAAAAAAAAAAAAAAAAAAAAAAAAAAAAAGACCATAAAACCCCAGCAACGGTGAGAGGAGAACAGGGTGGTGGGGAGAGCAGGGCTCTCTTAGAGCTGCAGCCTCTGCAGGATGATGCCAAGGGACTGGCCGTGTCTTGGATCCCATTTCCCACTTCAGCACAAGGGAGGTTCAGAAATGGTTTGATCTGGGCTACGGCTGAGGACCTGTGGGTTTGGATAATGCTTGTTTTGAGGGGTAGGGAGAAATGAGCACGCTAATTATGAAACAACCTGATTGATAGAGAATGCTGTCCTGGAGGTGACTCCTTTAGGCTAGAGAGAAACATCTTGTAACAGGGCTCCAAAGAGGCTGCCAGGATTCTTCCATCAGGGGAGACTTCAGAAATGGCTGTGGGTAGCTCTCCCTCCACAGCTCGGCACCTGCCTCATCTCGTCCCCCACACTAGGAGCTCTGTGTGCCTTGTTATAAGATAAATAACACTGAGAAGGGATCGTCATGATCTTAAGTCTGGCATGGAGAAGATGAGCCTCTGGCAGAAGAGGGGATTTGACCCAGTGAATGTCCCAGTGATGTGCAACAACCTGTAAGACGACCTGCAGACTATCTTTGCTATCTACTGTAAAATGAAAAGGTGTTTTCCTCCCATTCCTCACTTATTCCCATCACCTCTGAATACTCTGTAACTTTTCAATACCATTTTTAGAAATGGGATGAGCAGTGCCGGATACTGAATCATTGCAAATAAGGACAAGCCATAAAGTTATGCAATACATTCTCCAGTCTCACATCCTGTGATCCAAATCAAACATTCTTTTCTTAGTAGATGGCTTTTTACACAATTTCTCCCTTCCTCTGCCCCTGTGTACTCCTTCTGACTATGACAAAGCATGAGAGACCTAGGCTCTTGCATCAACCTTTGTTCTTCAGACCAATGTTTTTTGTTTAACTTTCTCAGTTACCCAGCATCAGCTGGAGCCACAGTCCCTAGCAACTCTGACAAGGCTACCCAGATCCTCCAAGCCCAACAGATAAAAGGAGTGAAAGGAGAAAGGGGTGAAAAATTTAGTTCATTTAAAGCCTCTAGTTGGAAACTCCTGATTTGTAGTAGAATCTGAAGAAGTGATTCAGGGTGGAATGGGATACACTTGCAGTAAATATTCAAGTTTGTAAGGAACAGGTTATAAATTTTGGTTTCTGGATTTAAATCTACCTTAAGAGGCATGGAAGGATACATGTAGTGTCAATGACACAGTTATCTATCCATGGGATGAATTTTGCTCTTCCAATGTATTTTAATAATTTTACTTTCCTTTTCTATGGCATCTTCCCCCAAACCTAACACTTGGTAAACATTGCTTCTGCTCTTAGATATGTCGATGAAAATATTACCATTTCAGTCCAATGTTAAAGGAATAAACTCTGAATGAGCAAATCTTTATAAATCTCATAGAGGCATTAGGTGTACATAATCCCATGCCTGTTTTTATTGATCTAAGTCTACGTCTGTCATCTGAAATTGTAGAGCAAGGTCAGCATTTAACATGTCAGATGTGAAAGGGAATTGGGTCCTAAAAGTCAGATCAAAGTCTGAAGACCAAGTCAGCAATGAAGTTTTGTCTAACTGCTGCCTGTCTTGCATAGCTGTCGTGCTTGTGTAGGAGGCATTAACTAAACGAGAAAAAGATGTTTGACTAGAAACACGTTGGACAGAATGTCAGGACTAAAGGGATGCCACTGGCTGGTCCAAGCCTAAATGTTATGTTCACAGTACTTGGAGACTCTTGTTTGAAATACACTGTGTTGGTAGTGGCAAATATTGTTTCATTATATTTTTTTCACTTGAATGAGAGGAATTTTCTGAATATGAAATATTCAGAAATATTCAGTTACTGAGTCAATTGTACCGAAGAAATAGCCAGCAGAATGACATACAACAAAAATATCATGATCTCCCCATGACCTTTCTGAAAGTATTGATACATGTCAGAATGAAGGTTGCCTTCTTTCCTCCAAGTGATCTGGGGAGAATTCCTTTCAGGAGTGTTTATTAACTGACTTTTCATCTCTGGACTTCATTGTGCTGATCTACCTTTGTCTGGAAACTGTCACCAAGAGACACAATCTCATTAGAAATTTCTTTATCTTTTAAATAGACTCTGCAATTATCCACTTCTTTGATGATCGTGTCCATTACTATAGTGCCGAGTTCCCCCTCTGGAATGGCTCTTCCTGTGGGAAATGCAGCATGGGGGGTGGGGGGGGGTGGTTTCCCTGGAGCCTTATTGTCCCTTTTCTGATTTCTTCAGTGTCCTGGGAGAGTCTATGGAGGAGGCCTTCCATTTTCATGCTGTGGAAAGTATCCACCAAGCTTTTCCCTTTTCTGTATCCAAGGTTTATCTGCAGCTAAACATCAGCAATTAATGTAATATTGGAGTTTCCTATGTCAGGGACTAAGAAAAAAATATTAAACGTGTGTTATAAATCTAACCTTGTGCAAAGGAAAGTATCTTTTCTGTAACTCTGACTTTCAATATGTTTTATCTTTTTTCAACTGCTTTTGCATATATGGACTTTGTGTGGACAGGAGCCAACCATCTCCTCCAAGTCAATAGCAGTCTTTCTTCCACTGATGTCAATGAGCTTAGATCAGAGCACAAGTCTTGTGAGTGATCAAAGACAGTTCTACATAAAAAAGACTTCCTTTTCCAGGTCAGTCTGCTCCTTGTCCCTTTACAGAAAATATATTATCAGCATACAAACAAAAGCCAGAACAAAAAGGATGATAATTTTTGAAGTGGTAAAATAAAGGTCTTCATTTTATTTTTTGCTGATTTACAAAGTGGAGAGCTGAGCCTACTGGGAACATTAAACAACTATTAAGTGTTGAGAGCTGTTATATTGAGAAGACAATATTGTTCTAGCAAAATTAATCCAAGGAGCTAGCTCAAAATATGCTTGCAAGCACCTCCCTACTGGTTGTCAAGGCTGGATCCCCATGCCAACTTGGATATGTTTTTCTACTTTTTGTAATTGTTTTTTGTAATAATTTACTCTAGAACTTTAGTATGTTAGTAAGAAAGGCAAAATGACAAATCATGGGACAGTAAAGGGACAAGTCTTTTTTCCATACACCAAGAACAACAGTTCAGAGACATGGAGACAAGCATTTGTCCTTTAAAAAGAGGTGTGATTTTGACTCTTGGTATGTGAGCCTGTTTTTTATTAAATGAGCTGCTGTCAAGAGGTAACTTGACAAGAAATGTACCCATTTGCATGAACTGCACGTGTGGGGCTTACATGCGTGTGCAATAAGGATACAACCAAGTATATGAGGATAAATACCTGTGTGCCATATCTGTAGTCAGAATCAAGCCTTAGGCTTCATTCTTCACTCAAACAATAAAAAAAAAAAAAATAAAAAAAATAAAAAAAAAAGTGTTACTGAATAAGTCAGTGCAAGATTTACAACTGACTACAGTGCAATAAAAAAAGAAAAACCTCCACAAAGTAATTTATGTACAGAAGCCAGTTAAATGAGGTAGAGAGAAGCAGGTCCAACATTTCTGCAAGTTGCCTTCTTGTTATATTGTACAGAAATTGTAAAGGAAAAAAGCTGTTAACTGAAGTGCTGTGAGGTTTGCTTTCATATGTTTATTCATCTGGGACCTAAGAAGTGTCTTAGTTGTCTGCAGGACAAATCTCTGTGTATGGGAGAGTATTCTGCCTAGGAGGCAAAGCAGTCCCTGGCTCAAGAATCAGGGATGTTTGTCTCTGGTTCCAGATCCCAGTAATGTATTAGGTTTTCTAAGTGATAGTATAACATACCCAGATTT
This sequence comes from Athene cunicularia, assembly GCF_003259725.1. Taxonomy (NCBI): domain Eukaryota; kingdom Metazoa; phylum Chordata; class Aves; order Strigiformes; family Strigidae; genus Athene; species Athene cunicularia. Next base: position 14,761,838 of record NW_020799097.1, read on the forward strand.
TAGCTGTGGCTATGACCACAGTATGTTCCTAGCCTAGCCATCCCTAGTAGTTTAGAAATCTCCATCTGTGTGTCGGATGCGTTGCTGATGGGTATCAGGTAGCTTGGGCAAAAGCAAATTGACCTTCTAAATCACAACACCGCCCTCCAAATCAAACTGTCAAGACTGTGGACTGTTGGCTACCCCAGTCAGACTTTACATTTTTCTGTTCCCATTAGCTCTCATTATTTGCAGATGGCACCGTTCCCAGAAGCTAAAAAGTGGTTGTGTTATGTATATCCATATCAATGCTATCCCTCACTATTTGAAATCAATCTTACGTGGTGGAATTCTCTTCTGAACAGCCTCCTCTTTTAGCTTTATGAAATTACCTGAGGAAAAGCACTCCCTCACTGGTCAGATGTAAGTGGCATATCTTTTATATTTCCCACATTTTAAGTTATGCTAGTATTGCTAAGAGAAGAAAAAGGGTGGGATTATTTCTTTTCTAATGGGCCAGGTGAGTAGAGCACACCCATGGGTGTAAGATCAGGAAGAAAAGTGCTATGTTTGCACATTCCAGGGAAAGCCTTATGTCCAAGAGAAGTTATGAAATCATAGAATATGTCTATATTATGGTCTATATTATATAATGTTGGGAAGTTATTTTCCAGACAAGTATGTAACCTGAACAAAATCCCTCTTAGGCAGGTTTTGCTACCTCAGTTGCACCCATCAGCATGATGCTAGTGGAGGCGAATGTGAGATGGAAACATGACAACTGGATGTGCTTCTAGGAGCTGTTCTCCAAAACCTCATTGCAATCTTGTGTTGCCAGCTTTTTGGGTAGCACTGAAAAATGAGCAGGTTCCCAAAGCAGAGCTAGAAAGAAACACCACCCCCATCATTCACAAAGCATCTCTTGATGTGCACAAGAAATTCCCATTAGCTAAATTTGGGATCCCATTCTTCACTCAGAAACATCTTTATTTACTGAAAAATGTATGTTGATACAGTTTGCACAGTTGCATTCACAGATGTTAAGGCTGTAAACCATCTTAAGACCATTTCTGACTCAACATGGGTCATTAGTTTACCTGGAATTGATTCCTGTTGAACAAGAGCAGGACTTGAGAAGGACTAGGCAGGAAAGACACGCAGCTCTATGACAGTGAATTGTAAATGGTTGCAATAGTTGCCTATCCTTCATCTAACTGAAATTACGTGCCTTCAGCTTTTCACTGGATTTCCTTGTGTATTTTTCTACTAGAGCAAAAACTCTCCTATTAGTGTCTGTTCCATATGAAAGCACTTACAAACCATAATTAAGTTATTCCTTAGCTTTTACTTTGATACACTAAATCTAAATAGACTTACCCTGTGGAGTCACTCCATTTTAGAAACTTTTTTCTTTTCATTCATATTCTTGTACTTCTTCCCTGAACTACCTTAAATTTGCCAAGATCCTTGAGTTGCTGACATCAGGACCAACATTATTCCAATAGCTTTTGCCAATGCCAGACGCAGAAGTAATGTAACCTCTTTACTCCCTCTTTGATGCTATGCACCGGACACAGAAAAAGATTGCATTGTCCCTTTTAGCAATGTGATTTCAGAAAGCTCTGGAGATCAGATGGTTGTCTGCCGAGACCCCAATTCATTTTTCAGTCTCAGCTTCCCAAAAGAGAACTCTTCATATATGAGTAAGGCCTGAGATGTTTGTTCTTAAATAGATTCTTTATGTTGAGTTATATGTGAAAGATGGGTGAAGATGCTGAAAAGGCATCACCCACTTTTGCCCACTTCCAAATTTTGGTTAATTGAAAAATATTATTTGCAAAGGCACTACTTTCTACCTCATTGCTGATAGTATGACTAATAAGCACAAGGCTTGTAAGCAGTCCCTGCAGAACCCACTCTCTGATAGTCCCATGTTACATTAGGCTGTTAGATCTAGTGATAGCCAGCTTTAAAACAAGTTGGTTGGCCAGGTGTGTTCATCCCATTAGTTCTGATTTCTGTCAGAATCTCTTGTAATACTGTATGGCAAATGAATCCAAAGTCAAAGTATACAATATTACCACAATTGCTTTTATCCACCAAATTTGTAGTCTTATAAAAATAGCACATTAATTTGATAAGATCTTTCTTCCATTAATCTGTGTTGATTGCCATTAATTAAATTGCACTGTTTTAATACTTTATTAATTGACATTCCTATCAGCAACTCCATCACTCTGCCTGGAAAAGACGTCAAACTGACAGGCCCATAATTACCTGCTTGCCCTATTTTGTCTGCAGAAGCATTGGCAAAATATTAACTTTCTTCCAGTCTTCCTCAGAAGGATGTTGGTTTTAGCCAGTGTGTGTGCATCTTTCTTAATTGTGGCTTTTTGAAGATCTAATTACATTTTTCTGAGTTGCTGTAAATTATTATTCACATTTTTGTTGGTTTAAATTTTCTCCTCCAGGCTGGCTGATACATCTCTTCGTTTTTTTCAGCTTTGTGCAACAGGATCTTTCAAGGCAATGAGTATAAATTTTACTGGTTAGGACTTTATCCTGCTTGCATGTAAAACATGTGAAATGCATTTTAAAAGCACATAAAACGTAAAAACAAGTCATTATCTCTTCCACCTAAGCAAACTCTAAATTTTGTGATTAATATTTCCCTGTCAGGATGAGGTCTAATGCAGAAGTTTCCCATGCCAGATACAGCTCTTTTTGAGTCAGGAAGTTGTTTTGTGTATTTTTTCTTGAAAATCCAAGAATGCTTTAGTACTTGCATCATGAGACATCCCTTTGCGCTCCCTTCAGATTTATCTTGCCAAGACTGAAAGTGCCATATATAGTGAAAGGCTTTTAAAAGGCTAATCGGGAAGGTCACTCTACACCCAGAGGTAGGGCTGGTTAGATGAGCCAATTCCGGGTTCTTTGGAACAAAGCCTTGCTTCATGCTATACTGTCAGTGTTACCATGCTGCTGGCATTGAAGACTGAAGTCCGTGAGAGCACTAAAACTGGAGAGTTTTCCTTGAGTGCTGGCCTGGGTTTCATCAGAACATACTAGCCGGGAGGAGTTACTGACTGTCATGATTCTGGCTCAGCACTGTCCTGCTACTGCCCAGGTGCGTCCTAGCTTTCAAACGATAAGCATCAAGGTCTGCCAAAATCTGGAAAAGAAAAACAAAGCAAAACAAAACAGAATCAGATCATTTCATTGTCCTTCTGCGTCTGTGCTCTGGCTGCAGGTAGCGGAGGTCTCTTTCAGGTCCCGTGGAGCATGAAGAGTAGCAGCTCTGCAGGCACCAGCCTGTGCCTCTTTGTTTGCAAAGTGCTTCCTGTTTGGATTTCCATGAGCATTTTTTTACCCTCCATTTGCTTAAGTGATGACATCGACCAGACAAAAAGGTATCTGATCTTCGAATGATGATGCCTCATCTTCAAGCACAGGAGTTTTGTAGGTACACTAAAAGCATAACAATGACCATAGAAAGTCGGACCAGTGGTCCATCTAGCGCAGTATCTTCTCTCTGACACAGGGCATCAGCAAATGTCTGTGGGAGACAAGAACAGTGCAAGCATATAATGACACACCCTCATAGCAGTCTCTCAGGCCCCTCTCCCAGTGATTTGCAGCCCATTTGCTCGCTGAACCAGCAGCAATGCCTTTCTATTTGATAGCCATCAGCGGATTTTTCTTCAGCAAATTCTTCTGATTTGCTTTTGAGCCCTTATGTGCTCTTAGCAACCGCAGCATCCTGTGGCCAAGCATTCCATAACTTAATTGTATATATGAAAAAGTAACTCTTTGTTTGAACTTGTGTCATTCAAGCGTCCTAATTTCATTTGATACCCCCTTGTTACTGCATTAGAGGAGACAGCAAACAGTAATTCTGTATTTACTTTCTCCCTGCCATTCATGATTTTATAGACCCTGTATTATGTCTCTCTCATCTCTTTTCCCAGCTGAAGAATCTCAGTCTATTTAATAATTCCTTTTATAAAAGATCTCATTTCACTGTTCCTTTTCTGCTTCTGCTATACCCTTTGGGATGAGAAACCAGAATCCCACTCAATATTCAGGATACAGCAGGAGAATAGTGACAGACTGTTTGCTTCTGGCTTGTTCTGTATTACTTTCTAATAGCTGTTGATACTGACTTGCTTTTCTGACCACTGCTAATTGCTGTGCTGCATGTGACAGTCTGTGACTATGGGTGTATTCATGACTCCGAGATTTTTGTGTCCTCTCAGTGGTTAAGACCAGATCAGAGCCCATTGCTGGGTCATGCAGTTAAGGTTATTTTTCCCCCCTTATGAACTGCTTTGCATTTATCAACACTGGATTTCCTCTGCCATTTTATTACCCAGTCATTTTGCAGCATAAAACCCCTCTGCAGCTCCTCAAGAGTCAGCTTTCATTTTTATTACCTACCCCACATGAGCAAACGTTGCAGACACGTTACTTTCTCCCATTTCCTGATTGTTTTGAATATAGACTGCAGGACAATGCACATACTAGGTGTTCAGTATTGGTAGCAGCTGGCACCACAGTAATGCCAGAGCCAGCCTCCAAGGCAACATAGAGATGCAGTCTGTGAAAAGGGGACAGACTGGAAAGAGAGAGCTCAGCCTTCCTACAAGCTTTTGGGGGCTTCAGAGAGGCTTGGCTCCTTTTCTTCTCCTTGAACATGAACTATGTAACTGAGGCTCCTAAGTTGACATCAGAGTCACCTTGGACTCTGTCAGTAGCCAGCAGTGGATCTCCTTAAGGACAAGTTAAATCCTAGGTGAGCTAAAAGGAAGTTTTGTGTCTCTTCAACCGTGGGAGAACATTCTTAAGCACCTGATTTAAGTATCTCCAATGAAATGGGATAAATCCAGACTTCAATTTTTAGGCTTTTTTTAGTGAATTGTAGACTGTGCAATTTAACAAGCACAGGGAAAGTAGAGTTATATGGTATCACCTAGGCTGGAACACTGGCTATTTGAAGCATGTTATAGCTGATCTATAATTCACATGCTTATTTTGACAGGCTGGCTCTTGTTAGTTTTCAATGGGTGTGGGAGGAAATAGCAGTGCATAAAACTTGCACATTACTAATACCATTGCCATATAAAACAAATATTTGAATAGGAAGTTTCAGAAATGATTCAGTGCTCTAGCTACAGAATATCCTACAGGAATTTTTTATAGTAACAGAATTAATGAAAAGCAAATCCTGTTTCTCCACCATGGGCATAGGGTGGTCCCAGTGCAGCAGAGCCAATGTGATAGTCTATCTCAGGGATAGAAAAAGCAGCCTCTACAGATTGCTGGCCCCCTGGGTGACTGAAGCTTGCTTTGAAAGGACTCCTTGAGCTGAGAGGTTGCTATATGCTTTTTAAGTGACTGCACCAGATCGTGTGTGGGTGCAGCAGACAGGGGCTAAAAGCCCTGAGCTGCAATACAGAAGCAATTGAAAAGCCACTCTGTTGTTGCCGCTCTACCAACTGCAAAGTCTCTTCCCACCCCTACAGACTATTCTAACCACATCCTTTGAAGGTACTGAAGTTATTTCACTCACTTAGCCCACAGTTTTCTCAACATTAAGTCATAACTTGAAAGCTACAGGGTGAAGAGATAATTGTTACGTCAGTAACAACATTTCATTCAGACAGTGTCATAAGCGGAGGATTTCTAGGTGCTGAAAAAGTGATATGACCACCAAACAAAGAAGCCAAAATATCACTTCAAAAATAACCACCTTCGCACCATGGGTTTTTAGTTCACTGGGAACAATGTGCAGGAAGTTTGGTCTCAGATCTCTTTCTAATGTGAAATATGGCAGTTCCACTGTACTTAAGATCATCCTGCAAACAGTTTGGAGCAGATACTGTGTCTTCTCATGTCTTGTGTCCACTTTATTGCAAAATATCTTTGAGCTTTCTCAGTTTGTGTCTCAGATCTCTATTGAAAAATGGGGAAAAAACACTTAATTAACTCCTGGAGAACTGTGGTTGGTTCACCTGCAACAGTAAAAGGGGACACATGAGTTTGTGAACCTGAGACAAATCTGACACATCCCTGGCAGCACTTTGGCAACCCCTACTATGTGCAGTGACACACCATTGTCTGTGAACTCAACAACCTGGCTAAGGAAAATTTATATTTTTTTCAATTTACAGTAACTTTTAAAATGTTGATGAGTGTATAATAGGTTTTTGACATTGGAAAATCCACCTCAGACTGGAGAATCCCCTTTATCTTTTGAAATAGGAAAAGGCTGTCTCATTCATATCTGTGTTTTGTTCCTAGAATCATTTTTAGATTGAAATGTAGTATACTACTATTTTTTACGTGCATCTATTTTAATGATCACTTATATATGATACTGCAACAGGTGGGGTTATTTATACACATGGAAAAAGATGTTAGATCTGTAAGTTGTTCAAGATCTTAAAATAACTTGTGTACTACAGGAATCCTTTCTGTTAACCTTAGAAAAGGGTGGAGGTGTGGGGAGGAAATGAACATAAAGTAATTTTATTTCTGTCTCACAAGGCATGAATGAATAACTCTTGTCATCTAATCTTTCAGTGTGGGTCCCCAGTTCGCTACTTGCAGGCATTTCATGTTACTTATTTTCTTGACTTCCTCAGCTAAGATGGACAAAGGAATATTAAACAGAGAAATTTTATGTTTTCAAAGTGCAATGAATTTCAGAAGTGTGTATTTTTTTCAGGTTTTAGGTATGTGGAAATTAATGGAAATGATTCTAAGACTAAAGTAAAGAGCTGTCCCTTAAACTCATAATCTTGTAACATCCTGCAGTGGTGATGCAACAGTTTGCAAGACTGACTGAATAGCCAAGTGTAATTCTGATCCCTCTACTTTGCCAGGCTGTGACACTGGCAGATTTCCAGAATAAGCCAGTTTCAGAACTGTGGAGCCTCCAAATATGATCTTCTGTCAGAGATTTCGGCTCCAGGAAAGGAAAGATTGATCTGGCAGATTACCATCACTACTGTATGAGACAGTGAAAGAAGTGATCTTTCCTATAGTGGGATGCCAGCTACTCTGGGACTAGTCATCACCTTGAACTGTGCTGGGAAGCAGTGGCTTAGCTCAAGTATCACTATGTCTTCACCCTGCTCTTGTGATGCAAACCACTGTTTTTTCAATAGGTGCTACAGTGGCAACTCCCAACCCGTGCTGAAACAATCAAAATGCCTCAGAGTTTCCAGAGCCATCCCTGTTCTGGGCTTTCACTTCCCTAAAAAAAAGATAAATAAACACTGAAGCTGATGCTCACACCTGATTTTTGGGCTCTTACTGCAGGACAGACCAGCTGTTCCCAGACCAGTTCCTAGGGAATGCTCTGCCTTCCCCAACCCATCGTGAGGTAACAGCTACGTGGCTCAGCCCGGGCAGCATGTCGCAGTAATTGAGGCTTCAGCAAACAAAGCCATGGTCAGGAGAAAGTTTATAACCAAGAGGTGCAGGAGCACCTCGCAACTCCCATGGAATTTCTATCTCACATAGGACCCAGTGCCAGCATGCAGAGAGAGGGGAGTCTGGGCAAAGGCTCGTCATAAATTACCAAGGGAAATTCCTCAGTGCAAGGTGTGGGACCCAGCACCAGGATGGCTTCATGAAGTCAAATAACCCTGATAAATGGACAGGCTGTAATAAACAAATAGACCTGTGTGTATTTGCTCCAAAACAACTAAAAGACTGTCCAATTCACTTCAGAACCTCGACTATGATCTTCATAACCTTTTTCTAGCCTGACTAATGAACCCCCCCAAATTCACTTCCCTTCCTAATCCTGGAAAATCATTAAAGGAATATGCTGTGTCTGTGACAGACCTAGATCTCTTGGGTGGTCCTGATAATGGGATACTTGGTTAGACACGAGCTTTATTTTTGTCGAATTTTATGGCTCCTGCCAACACCTTAAGAAGATTACCATTTCTGGTAAGGGCTCAAAACATTAAGGGAAAACTAAAAAGAGAGCAAGTTCTTTCAAGAGAATAAAGCTGATGCTGTGGGCAATTGGAATGAGCTACATCAGCTTTCAGAGATTAAGCAGGAAAAACTGCAAAGATTTACCAGTCGAAACTCTGTGTCATTAGAGAACAGGTTTTTGCCATCAAAATAATTTAAAAAATGAAATTGTATGTATGCTTGCTTAGGAGTAGGAACAAACAACTATTCCTCCACCTACTGCTCAGCTGCTGCTTTATATAATGATTGACTACTCATTTTTGGCATTTTTGGTGTCTTACCTAAATGAAAAAAATGAAAGGACAGTATTAATTCAGAGAAACAGCTGCCCATCTTGATACCTGTAATTATCTGTTATAACTTAATATTATGGGCAAAACTGTAATAGTCTGGCATTCGGTAGTTCCTTATTACAATTATGAGCAAAGTTAGTTGACTGACTGTTGTTAAGGTTGACTAACTGTGTTAGTCAAGAGGAACGTTGGTTTTTGTTGTTTATAACCTTATCAGAGTCCAACCAACTGAATTGAGAAAACCACTGCCAGACAGTGTTTTTATGTGTTTCCTTTTGGAAAATTTCAGCTAAAATGGTGTTTGAAAAAAAAAAAAAAAAAAAAAAAAAAGGGACAACAGAATCTATGTTCAGCCTCATGAGTGTTATTGGTAGGCTCTTTCAGCCCTGTGCTTAAACAGGAAAAGCTAGAGGAAAAGAGAGGGATTTTTTTGTTCTACCAGAAAAATGGTTTTGGTGGCCCCATGAAACAAATCTACCTGACCAAATTGTTAGCCTCCTACCACCAAAATATTCTCCTTTTGCATATGCTTAGTAGAAATGAGACCTAAGTGCACTGAAGAGGCCTCTGCAATGACCGTGTTCTGTCAAGAGCTAAGCAGGATTTTCTGTGCATTACAGGGGATGCCAGACAACTGCTAGACAGGAACCAGTACAGATCCTTCCTTCTGGGCTTTCCAGTCATTCTACATTATTAGATGGGTATAAAATGACAGAATAGGTATGACTTCTCTTGCTTTAATGAAGTGCCCAAGTTACTGAGCCATTCATCTTCCTCTGCGTCTTTCTCAATGTCTCTTGCATTTGGGGTCTCTTGGTGGCTTGGCTTCAAGAGAAGGTCGAGGATGGGCCTGTGTGGTCTATGACCTGGGTGTGGCAGTGTCCTGACCTTTGGGTCTGCATGTGTTCAAACTGAATGTAGGTCTCCCCTTCCTGAGTATGCATCCAGACTAGTAGATTGCTGTAGGAACCGTAACAATATCTCCATTTCTATGGCTGTCTAAGAACTGTCTGAAGTAAAGCTGGAAGGATGTAAGGCTTGAGGTGTTATGCACACATGCCTAATGTACCCTTAGCTCCAGTGACTACATGCCGGATGGTGAGGGTTCTTGTTGACTCACTCTGGACAGCCTCCTTCAGCATGTTGTGTTTTGTGGGTCAGCTTTAAGGGATGCAAAACTCTTCCTACTGCCTCTGTTTACCTGAGTCACTTGAGAAAGTGACCTGGAAAGTGACCTCCACTCACCTGGAGAAAAGGATCAAATTTAGACATTACCAAGTGTCTCTGCATCAGTTGCCAGATAGTAGTATCACAGAATCTCCCAGGGGCCTTATGTGGACAAGCTCTGTAACGATTATCTATGGAGACAGAAACACAAAGAGGTCAGAAAGAGTTTAATATATATTTTATACCAAGTACAGATTTAAGGTGATTTATTAATAAAACTGGAGTCCTTACTTTGAACAAAAGGGCTAAAAAAAGTTAAACTGTACACCTAGCACTCAATACAAAATGAAATTGCTGAGGGAGGAAAAATCTAAAAACTAGTAGAATGAATATTAAAAATACTAGCATTTATATATGATAAAACGGTATTCTTAAAAGGTTCATCTCTTGGGAATTTAAGTGAGTAGCGCAGTTGTCAACTGGGGTGAATAGACTGGCTCGCTGTGAATAATGTTCAACTTCTTGTTCTTAAAGAATAGGTCACTGTTTCAGTGACAGAGAAAAGGAAATCATGGCATGTAATAAATGTTAAAAAAATTGATTGTATTTACCAGCATGTAGGAGGAAAATAGTACATATAGCATAAGATACAAAACATCCCCTTCAAATCATAATTACTTCTCTCTCAAATTAAAGGGTCACATACCAGAGTACATGCTGGGAAAAGTTTGGATAAAAGATCAAATCTAGGGCAGACTGATCAATAGTAGCAAGGAACTTGCAGTGAAAATTGAAGTGTTTTAACAACTTGCAGGATACTTGGGGAACAAGGTAAATATTCTGAGCGGGTGTTTTTTTAGGAGGGAATGAAAGAGATTTCAAAAGTTAAATCTCTTAGCTTTCTTATTACAGCGTGTTTACATAATCATATCCAGATGCTTTAGGCAATAGTTGCTTCCTGTGCTTACAGTTTGCTGTTGTCTCATCACTCCTTTATTAATCTTTGTGAGGATTAGCAAAACAAACAAGATAACTGTGAAGCAGAAAACAATTTTGTGCTACTTCCTTTGAGAAATTGTTTTCCAAGGAGCAGTGTTATCTTTTTACATATCCTGGATTTCCTCACAAAATGCATTGGGAAATTTTTGCTATTGGTATACTTTCAGTGTCAGGTGGCGAGGCGCTGAACTCCTCTCTCCTCAGTATCATGGGTAGGTAGGATTCGGCATGCCCACAACTCATTGCAAGAACAAGGCATTGGGTTTTTTTAAGTCTTCCATGCAGCCTTTGTGTGTAAGACTATGCCCACCTATAGTGGCCTATAAACAATAGCACCTTTCACATTATTATCTAGCTAAAAATACACTATGCACTTACTATAACATGACATTTACCAAGCAGCTATTTCCTCTGCATGTCAGCAGGATAAAATATACATAAATAAAATATCTTCTATACACTGAAAATAGCACTCTATAATAATCTGAGCACATAGTACAGAGTTATTGTGCAATGACAACACACCTTGTTGAGTGATAGTGCAGAGCTGTTGCCCTTTGCCTAGCAACATACCAAAGCATGGGATAAGAGTCTACACCCTGTCTTATTGCTCAATTAGGATCTGGCAAGCATCCCTCAATGTTACCCTGGCCCATATCCACATATTTTACTCACATATGTAACTTCAAATTGATATTGTTAAGGGTAGACCTGCTTACGTGTCTGCAGGGTCTCGGGCTGTTTGTATCTGATTGTCTTGCAGGAACCAGACTCATCAAAGGAGAGAGGCTTTCCTGGCTAATGCAGCACAGGTAGCATATAACACAAAGTCATGCTCCTGAAAGTCTTAACTGTTGAAGAAGCCAAATAAATTGAGTTGAATATTGCCACGGAAGCGTTGCAAAGAAAGGAAGAAGTTAAAATAAACCTTGCAATATATATATATATTACATATATAAAATTATATTTAAAATGGAAAATATGTATTCATAGGCATAATGTTAAATCTTTAGAAAATCCTATGATTCTTTGTTTTACTTTTGGTGTATTTTAAGTGTATGTAAATGAAAGGCAGTGGTTTTAAAGTGTTGTCATCCCAAGACTATCATTATTCAGGACTGGCTTGGTCACTCAGAGTCCCAGTAAAGAATAGATCACTGCCTTTCTTCTTGTCCTGGGAGACACCCTCTTGTTTCATTTGACTCAGAGGAGCCACCACCTTGAATTCAACCTTTGTATTAGACATGCAGCTACTGGGAACTTCCTCTGCTTAAAGAGCAATTCAGCTGCAAAGAGTGTCTCATTTTCATGAAATAGTAGCTGCACAGACTGAGGAATGGTAAAATATCTAAAAACACTATAAGGCCTAAGAATAACTTCCCATTTCTTCTAGGTTTATCCTTAATTTTCTGTAACATTCAATATTTTTAATATTAGCTTGAAATAATTTTATAGTTTCCTGGTAAAATTTGACCAGTAATTAAGCTGACATTTCCTTCATCTTAGGAGTCAGAAGTACCTCACTATATACTCAGGGTTTTGAAGTGAATTGGACAAGATCTGGAAAAACATAACTCCCATCTGGTCCCTGCTTCTCGAAACTGAGATGTTGTCTCTCCTGGTACGAGCATCATGAAAATGTCTCCATAGATATTCTCTTGGATTTTAGAAGATCTATTTTTGAAGGATGTTGTAAGTGTCTTTTTTATAGTTTCCACTGAATGGTGTTACAAGCTGTGGTGATCACAGAACCATCAACTGAAGTCTCAGTTCAGCCATACCCTTCACCTAGATGGAGCTCAAAGCTAAAGTGACGCCTACGTCCCCTTAGGGCTGAGTGACAGTCTACCTGAGTGTTGAAAATAATTTGGGTTTAGCTAGCCCATGCAGTTTGCAAGGAAGCCCCAAATACATGAAACAATGTCCATCATGCTCATGGGACAGAAATACATCATAGAAAAAGTTGTAGACAGTCAAAATGAATCTGAAATTCACATCTTTACATAAGTAGGGAATATTTTCTGACAACAAATAGGAAACAGAGGTAAAATTTTAAATTGAGATCCACTAAAATTTCAGGACCAGCTCAGCCCTTGCTACAACTCAGTGAAACCACACCAGTGAGATACTATAGCTGATAGATTCTCCAGTATTGACTAAGGCACAAACTCACAGTGAAATTTTTGTAATGGTTGAGACACTTATGTTTTGTGTGTGGATGCTCTTATGTGTAATCAGGAGTGAGCTCACATTGCAGCCTTACTCCCATTGCGGACAGATAACATCAAATCTCTGTCCTATGCAGTTTCATATTTTCAAAACACTTTTAGCAATATGGTAACATTGAAATTTCTATTTTTTCTCAAAAATATTTCAAGAGGTCCAAAACCTATTTGTGAAGCCAGGCAGAGAGAATGATGGTGAGACTAATGGACAGGTAAGTGTGTCGTGGTTACATTGGCCGCTATACCTTAGAAAACTAGATGAAAAAGTTTTTAAAAATGTTATGAAATAATAAAAAAGAAATTTTTTTCAGCAGCTTTATAGCTTCAGTGAAGAGCAGAATGCCTACTTGTGAAAATGTAATACTTAGTAATACCTTAAAGTTGTTCCTAAAAGAAACTATATAATGTTTTAAACATTGAGAAAAATGCTATTTAAGAGCATATTCCTACAATCCTGTATAAACAGACTGTACTCACACCAGTACAGTCATTACCTCTTACATGTTTGAATGAAAGTTTCTTTTGCAAACAAGCACTTGGTGTTTCCTTAACAAAAGTAAACATATTAAACACACTGGAGGTTTTGAGTGCTTCTGTGTTTAGATTCTACAAGACCATCACTCTCATGTATGTGCCTTTACTTAAGCTTGTGGAAGATGGAACTTGTTTATTCATGTGGATCTGGCCCTTTTTCTGCCCCTGTCTCTTCAAAGGTATTGCAAGAAGTTGGTGATGTACAGAGAAGGAAATTGTAACTGCGTCCAAAAAGTTGGAACCATAGAAACAAACTTCTGCTGTTGCAATTAAATTGTTTGTCGCTTAAGGCCAGAAAAAAAAAAATTACAGGCTTACACATACCCTCATTAGATCTGTATGCGACAGTCAAGAAGAGAAACCTGATCCTCAGAAGCTCTATGCACCTCTGACTCCCACTGATATTGGAACTGCCAGATATTAAGACGGTAAGACTTTACAGCATAGGATTTTCCAGCAAATCTAATCAACAATTTCAGAGTCAGCATCCGTTGCTGACACCACCATTACCACTGCTGCCACCAATGCACTGCTAGTCATACATCTTATACAGGGGTATATACAAGGAATGCTTCAGGTTCATACAATTCTTATGATAGGCCTAGTTTCAGTGCCACCCTTTAGACAAGTGTTCATTCATCTGGAAGATAGCTATGTGCAGTTTAGTCCTTTGTTGGCATTACATATTTCTCCATCAAGTGTTGTGATGTTTTCACATTCCACATCTTCCCTCTTTATGTCTGCATCTTGTCTCTCACAGTGTCTTCTAAGAAATATTGAATATTTACAATACCAGTAATTTTCTAAGAAAATATTTGGGCACCTGTATGATTTCAAAGGGCTGGGCCCAAATTCTGTAGCCAGCTGAACACAGAGGTTCCAGCTATTGTAAGTCATTTCCATGAGTTCAGTGCTACAATTCATTTTTGTTCAAATCCTCCCATGTGTATGCATTTGCAGTATCATGGCTTTAAATAGCTTTGTCACATATTAAAGAGAGCAAACTCTTTCAACATACAGTCTTACCTCAATCTTAAAAGTATATAGTGCTGTAAAGGAAAAATTTACTCAGTACCAGACATTCAAGACTTCCAGGATTGCTGCAAGCTGTTAAAGTGCAGAAATGGATAAAGGGGTAAGTGTTGGTGTTTTTCCATTTCATTGTAAGCAGAAACTTTTTTTGAAAGCATGTTGCAGTTGTTTATGCTCTGAAGAGAGCAATATTTTTAGCTTTACCACTTACAGTACTGGGATGTATTGCAAACTTTTTGATTAAGCATCATAGGCTACAAGAAAAGCTTAGAGCTGTAATGCCTCTAGCACATTTTTAGGCAGTTACCATGCCAACCATAAAAATTATGAGCAGAATGAATACAAGAATTTTTTTTGAAAATAAAATTGTGCAAAGTTAATGCAGGGTTCAAAGTTTTGGAACACTCTATTCTGTTGTTGGAAGATTTATCGTGATACATGTATAAAGCTACTGGTTATATCGAGAGTTCATCAGCTGTCACTAACCTGGTCTGCAGACCTCCAGAGGTTTCACTCAAAGGCTCAAGCATCTGGTTTAATCTTTGCAGAATTTGGAATTACTGTAGAACCATGAGCAACTATTCAAGCAATGGATCACTTAAGATTTTGTACTTGAAAAGTGTATATTAGGTGTATGTTAAGTAGTGAAAGAGGATCATGGGATTGTATAGAAAGTCCTAGACAAGTTGTCCATGATGCTAGATAAAAGTTCAGTTTACATGGCGAAACACAAATGCAAACAAATCACAAGTATTCCGAAGCCAGTCCTTACAACATTTGAAAATCAGGTATGAGGTTAATATAAAAGACATCTCACCAAGTTAGGACTGGCAGGCTGCCCATATACCCTGGGCTTTGCATTGTGGTGATCTAAAGAAAAAGCAATACACTTAGGATAGGCATGTAGTAGGCTCTGTATTCTCAAAGTAAATGTGGCTCATTGTAAAAAACACGTTAATTTTTTTTTTCTTTGAGTGTCATGTTCCATGATATTAAGATGTCATAATTGTGTATTTCTATACATTCATATATTTGAGTGTGGTGAGTTGACTCTGGCTGGACACCAGGTGCCCACCAAAGCCACTCTATCACTCCCCTCCTCAGCTGGATGGGGAGAAAAAACTACAATGAAAGGCTCATGAGTTAAGGACAGGGAGAAATCATTCACCAATTACTGTCATGGGCCAAAACAGACTCAACTTGGGGAAATTAGTTTAATTTATTGCCAATCTAAAGTCAGGTTAGGGTAATGAAAAATAAAACCAAATCTTAAAACATCTTCCTCCCACCCCTTCTTCCTGGGCTCAGCTTCACTCCTGATCTCTATTTCCTCTCCTCGAGTGGCGCAGGGGGACGGGGAATGGAGGTTGCAGTCACTTCATCACCCATCGTCTCTGCCGCTCCTTCCTCCTCAGGGGAGGACTCCTCACACTCTTCCCCTGCCCCAGCGTGGGTCCCTCCCACAGCAGACAGTCCTCCACGAACTTCTCCAACGTGAGTCCTTCCCAGGGGCTGCAGCTCTTCACAAGCTGCCCCAGCGTGGGTCCCTCCCAGGGGGTGCAGCCCTTCAGGCACAGGCTGCCCCAGCGCGGGTCCCCCACGGGGTCACAAGTCCTGACAACAAACCTGCTCCAGCGGGGGCTCCTCTCTCCATGGGGCCACAGGTCCTGCCAGGAGCCTGCCCCAGCTCAGGCTTTCTGCAGGGTCACAGCCTCCTTCGGGCATCCACCCGCTCCGGCGTGGGGTCCCCCATGGGCTGCAGGTGTGTGTCTGCCCCACCGTTCCCTCCCTGGGCGCAGGGCACAGCTGCCTCCCCAGGGGCTGCACCACGGCTGTGGGGGCATCTCTGCTCCGGTGCCGGGAGCACCTCCTGCCCCTCCTTCTTCACTGGCCTTGGGGTCTGCACAGTTGTTTCTCTCACATATTCTCACTCCTTTCTCTGCAGTTGCTTCCGCCCAGGTTTTTTTTTTTTTCCATTGCTTAAATATGTTACCACAGAGGCGCTGCCATATGCAGCTGATGGGCTCAGCCTTGGCCAGCTGCAATGCTGGCTGGCATTGGCTCTGTCTGACATGGGTGAGCTTCTGGCAGCTTCCCACAGAAGCCACCCCTGCAGCCCCCCTGCTACCAAAACCTTGCCACACAAACCAAATACATTGATCTACCATATTTTCCAGATGTGAGTTGTTTTCAGAAACAGGGGATAGGGGGATGAAGAAAAAAGCCTTTTCAAAGAATAATGTTTGCAAGCATCAGATCTGCAATCTCATTTCACTGGAAAACAGCGAAATTTTAACATCTAATGTTGGGGAAAAAAAAAAAAAAAAAGTTATTTGTGGAATTATCTGTGAAAGAACAGTGAACTCCAAGTCTGCAGTCATTTAGGAACACAAATATATATATAAAGAAGACATTAAGACAGTAGTAGTATTAAGAATAATAAAGTAATTCAGTTCCTCCTTCTTCGTTATCCCTCATTTGAAATGCAGCTGAGAGAGAAAATCTCAGTGAGTTTTGACTCTGCTAGTGGTTCAGAGCAGTTGGGTGTCCACCCTTCTGGTCAGTGTAATCCACAAGCCTACCTCTGGAGACTAGAAATGAATTTGCCAGACAATCAAATTAAGATAATAAGAATGGTAGTACTGGGTCACACCAGAGCTCAATCTAGGCCAATGGCAGAAGAGCAGAAGAAACTATTGTGGTATTTTGCCCTGTTTCCTGCATTTGCATTTCAGGGACATGTTTAGCCAGAGGTGATGCCTTTGTGTTTACTATGGGCCTGCCTCTAAGGGAGTGATTGGAGAGGAACCATCAGAGAATGGGATGTACCTGGTGAATGGCTTTGTCAGACTAGACCTAACCTCCAGGCTTGAGGTTGATATCCCTCTTACAAATTCCTCTTACAAAAGCACTTAAAAAAGGAAAGATACAGAGTCCACAGTTCTTTAAAGCTGTATTTGAAAATCAATTTAAACTTATACACATAGTAATTTATCTGTATATTCTCGGGCATTTCAGTCTGAGTCAAAGTGGAAATACTGTATTTTTCACATATTTTCATATTATAATGTCCAATAAGTCTGTTATATTCATGCTTGAAGACCAATCTTTATGAAGCCTCTAAAGGATCTCCTATGATAGATCTAGAAATCTTTGCATATTGACAAAAATTACTTTTATAGATTTTTTTCCTCAACATCCTACTCCAAAGACACAATTTCCTATTATATTTATGGGATAACTCTCCCCCACAATATTAGGAAACAAGAACTTCAGGTGTTCTGCTGTGTTTACTTCAAAACAAGGACTTCAGCTTCTATTCAACAGAAAGGTGTCTTTAATATTAGTTTATCTTCTAAATTTTGGTATGGGATATTTGATATTGGATACTGGTCAATGGGATTACTTAGGTTTCCTTCTGTGGGAACAGGTCCATTCCACTGGTGAGGTTTGGTCTCAGATGGGTGGGTTTGGAGTGAATTCACTTAGTTGTTAAATAGGTAAAGTGGCAGAAAATCCAGCTGCCTTTCTGTATTCATAGCTTGATGTAGAACAGGAGGAAGAGAAAACAGTGGTGGTAAATGAAGGGCACCGAATTTTGCAATATGTTTAGGAAGACAGCCTACATAAAGAGGAGGAAAAAATGTGAGCTGCAGCCAGCACGCAGGCTACGTTACACACGTTAGATGAATGTCCATCTGTGTCTTGCACCAGATCATGTAAAGCAAGAACAAAGGTGACATTTCCAGCTATGCCTTAGTGTGAAAGCAATTGTGGTTTAACAATTCACATAACATATGAGACAATAATAAATAAACAGTTATTAAGCACACCCAGTGCTTCTAGGCGTGCAGTTGGAGCTCTCTGTGCATTCATTTACCAAAGCCTCCACACTTGGAATTCAAAAGAATCAGTTTACCCTTTGATGAGTTAATCCTCCTGCTCCCTTCCACCTCCTCTCTCCCACAAAGCCTCAGAAATTTCGGTTATGGAAAATTGTCAAATTGAATCAATTTAGGCCCAAATTACTGAAGTGATTGTATCCTCGGATTAGCCTGGAGTATGAGACAGTGCTTCTCACACCACGTTGCCACTACCATGAGTCTGCAGATCCATTGGTCTAAGTTAAATTTTACTCTCTGACATAGCCCAGTAGAAATGAGAGGAGATTCTGGCCCTGGTTTTAAATATTTAAACAGGGTAAAAGCCAAGAAGGGCTGGAAATTATTTAGCCTGCTATTAGGGGATATAATTAGACATACTTGGGTATAATTAGACTTGGATTAAATAAAGGGGAAAAAAAGCAGCATGAAAAAACAGTCTTGCTAACAGTGAGTTCCCTTATACATGGGAATAAGGCGAAAATGTGTGAAAACCATGGGGGAAATGAAGTAGGTGACAGTGTAGGTCTTTCATCTCTAATATTATAAAGGGCCAGATTATACCCTTTGTTTGCTGAGTGAGGAAGAAGAGATGTCCTCGGAAACCCACAAGCACAGTCCATAGTTTGTGATCAGGGATGCCATCGTACCTGAGGTATGCCCATCTGGCCACAGGTTGTTGAATGGGATGCGTCATCTCTCTCCAGACCCTTGTGGGTTTCCTTGTGTAAGGCACAGTGTTATATTAGGTAGGATATACAATGAGCCTTTTTCACTCCTCCAGCAAAGGTGAGGTTGTTTCTCAGGAGGCTCCGTTAGGAGAATGGCGTAGGAAAGAATGATACTGCTGCATCAGGCAATGACCCAGCAGAGAAAGTCCTGAGGCTTTTCTGGGGATACACTTAGAATTAAGGCTTTTTAGCTCCACACAGCAAACCATTCACAACTTAGGCCACAACTTTGCAGTTCTAGTAACTGAAGCTTACAAAGGTCCACCGCAGACTTTTCCTCAGAAGGTTAGCAAAAATAAAGCCAAAACTACTGAAAGAAGATTATTAAGGTGGAAAAATCAAGCACTCAAAATGTAGGGAATTAAACTAACTTAAATTCAGTTGTATGCAGTCCTAATTCTACCCTTTTGTGTGTTTTGATACAGTCTTTAATTGCATAATCACATACTACTTGGTGAATAATTCCAGACCCAGGGCCGATTCGGGATTGTGTGAACTAAATAAGGCATGAGACCACACACAGTGAATAAAGTGGATAAAAAGGAATATTGAACAGCTGCCTTGTTTACTGAGTACCACCCACTAAATGAGGCAGTGATTCTGCAGAATTTTAAAAAATGGTACATGATCAATATAATTAAATACTCAGTCATAATGGTTAAGTACAAGGAAGAGCAGAGGGGCTGTATGGGCAAATCAAGCCCCCTTCCCTAAATCTGCCATTTAGTCAGATCACACTTGTTTTGCTATTTCTCACAGGTGCCAAGAATTCCTTCTCTCACTCTCCCCTCTCGGTGGCTGCAGTGCACTTCTGATTCAGTTAAACTTAATCCAACCACTCCTCATTATATCAGCTGGAATCGCTTTCTCAGCCTGTTTTCCTTTCATACAGTGTTATAGCGAGAGTGAAGTTCCATGACCGCATGACTAAGGGTGTATGTATGCCATATATAGAACAAAGTGCATTTGATCTGGCAATCAGATAGTGAATGTCACTCAGCACAAGTAGCTTTTGTGTTAAAATATTGGCATGTCATTGATTGTCAAACCATTTCTTTTTCCATGCTCTGAAATACAGAAATCTTATGATGCATTATCTCCATAGATATCATGATATTTCAGTCAAAAGTATCATAGGAAAGTTTCATAATTCCATTTGGCCAGGAATGTTCTGGGAGGATCTGGAAATGTTAGCAAACTTCTTACCAAAAATGTGGGTTTTCTGAAAGCCTTCCATTGAATATCTGTTTTAAAAAGCAAAGAAACATAAACACACACACACAAAAAATCACTCCTGAATCAAGAGAAGAATGTGTTTGAATCTACATGTTTATAATTTTCAAAATATCTTCATCCCCTGCCTGATAGCTTTTTTTTTAAAAAAAAAAAAAACACAAAAAACCAAAAAAACTCCCAAAACAAACAAAAAAACCCAACCAGATCAGAGTTTCCAGCATTAAAATCAATGGTTATCTTTGCCTAGATTCAAAAGGGAGTATATAAATCTCTCTAAAAAGTATATGAGAGTGAGTACAACCCAATGTGAAAAGTAGGGGCCAGGAAGCCAGCAGGGTGTTCCTGCTTGTACCATGATAGTTCGCTGTAAAACTTTTGAAATCATATAATCTGTTTGTGCATAGGTTCCTCATTTGTAAAATAGAGATAATGTGATTCATAAATTTTATAATGCATATTGAACTCTGATGGAAGTCATAACAGAATTGCAAAGTATCCTTCTTAAAATTTGTCCATAGATGAAAACCTATCTATGTCAACTGGTAATTTCTTCAGGTCTTACTGAGACTTCAGAATCCATTGATCCTGATTTCCTAAAATGTTTGGTTCTTTGAGGTGTAGAAGTGAAACTTATAATCACTTGACATTTTAAGAATGAGTAGCTCCAAGAAATCCTCACATCTAATTTAAGCACAAGTATTGAGTACTTTTCTTGACTGAGGATCTGTCGTGCAGTACCTTGCAGGACTAGATCAATGGAATTTGCTGTTTAAGAGTGATCTTGAGATACGTTGCTTCTCAGAAGAGTTACTACCCTCCACCTCAGAGATATGTACAGCTCATGGTAGGTGAAAAAAATATGTGGGTACCTCTTACCTTCCTCACAGTGGTGTTGTGAGCCTTAATGTGCTGTTCTTTGAGCTGCTTGGATAAAAGATGCTCAGTGAAGTAAAGGTATTCTTATGTGTTGTTAAACATGGAAAGAAGGATAAAGTGAGACTAGGAAACAAAGGAAAGAGAAAAAAGTGTGGCTCTAAAGGGGATATGAGTCAGTAGTGTCAGTCATGCCCATTTATGGGGTAACTGAAAGTCTCTTCATGTTCTGTAACTTTGCTATGCAGCAAGGAGGTGAACAGATACTGTACCTACCATAAGAGTACACGCAATGTTTGAAATCCCCTGTCTTTTCTCACTACCTTAACACACAATATACCTTTGAACTGTTGCTGTATGGATAATCTATATTTCATAATTCAGACTGTCAGTATTTCCTTTACATAATTATAACAGAAGGAAATATATAAGGCCTTTGTAGAACTTGAAAACTCTATTGCCTTGGGCCATATTTAATGTGTAATAAATTATTCAGCAACAAGGCACTCTTCATTCTATTTACAGTAAGTTAGACCTAAGTGTGTGAGGTATACATAACTAACATGAAACAGTATTTACTATCGCTGCCAAGGCTGGAGTGTTTTCTGAAGCCATTAGTCTCTTATTCAGTGCGCCAAATCCCTATCAGGTGAAAACTGGCATAGCCTCATTGACTTTACTTTGAAAGAAGGGGAAATGGGAAGGGTAACCTCTCTGATCTCCAGCTGAGAATCAGAAAGGTCAAGGGATAAGCGTTGTGGTAACCCACGTTTAAGTGGGTTATAGGATATTCCTTGCATTTACTTTTCTGTCCAGCTGCTTATAGTCCTCTTGAATGGCAGTCTGTCAACAATGTTGTTCAAAAAATAATACTTGCTTCTCTGACTGGATCCACAAGTCTAACATATACCTCAGCTCTGTCCACTGATGGCAACCAGAAAAAGTGATGCCCCATGTCTAGCCTTTGCTCCTGACAAAAAGGTACATGGAGCTTGTTCATTGAGATCTAGATTTCAGACACCCATTTGATCCATGTAAGTTTTCAAATGCTTAGGCTGGACATCAAAAAGCTTAGAGATTATAAATATAAATATAAATATAAATATAAATATAAATATAAATATAAATATAAATATAAATATAAATATAAATATATATATATATATAAATCCCTTTGTACTAATGGACAAGCCATCCACACCAACTCCTTTAATGTTGCTCTGAATGCAGGTAGCAAGGAACATGTGCTACAGAACAGTTATGTCATGGATTGAAGTTGGCTTTATTGAGGAGTGAGAGTTTGGGTAAAATCATAGAAACCAGAATTAGAATAAGGTGCATGTGCTGGCAAATTTTAAGAAGGACAAGGTTTTTGTGACACATCAAAAGACAAAGAAGACATATTGTTATTTGTTGTCTTATACTAAATATACCAAATATTTGATTACTTTGTTCCCTGAGTCTCAGAAAAGAAAAAAAAAATCAAACTCTTCCTTATATATCTTTCTAGATTCACAGTTCCCATCAATTCTCTGCTGATGCCCAGCATTCTCTCTGTGTAGGCAGTCTTTGACATTCTGTGGAAACAAAAAGGGTGTATTTCACTTGAAAAATGATTGCTGCCAAGGAGTAGGGTAAACCTTTCTTAGCAGCAATTACATTTCCTGTACAGTTTCAGCATATTATTATACCTGGCTGTCCTTATTACTGGGCATGGGAAGAACTCAGGCTTGCCAGGAGAGTTCCTCCAGGCGTTCCACCCAAATCCTCGTGCTTTATGAGGTAATTTGATGTTCCTGATAGTTAAAAAGATTTGAGCTGTAAGCAAAGCTGTTGGCTTGTGAAAAGGGGAGGGGGCAACTTTAATGTCTGAAATCATCAATTCCTGTTCCTAGAGATTTCAGTGGACCATGAAGTAACTTGATCATTGCCTGACCATGAAAAAGAAAAGCCAGAAGGCAGCTTAGGTGAAAAAAAAAATTATCTTCTTATGTTCCGTGGAGTCAGCTTCTCCAAGTGCATGGTCAATAGCCTGGGTTCCTGAGAAAATGGAGACAGCCTGAGTTGTACTCCTTGCTCCAAGAACAGTTTATTTCATATTTTTGGAATAAGAAGTAAGTTCGTGTCTTCACACTGGCAAATAATTTTACTCAATTATCTTTAATGGATACAGGCCAGATGGAGCATCAAACTGATGAGGAGAGATGTGTCTGCTATGCATCCGCACCACTGCGGGCTACAGTTGGGTGGTGAGTGTCCTTTCCTAGTAAGCAGTGGTGTGGGTTTTAATTCCTTCTTGTGAGCAAATGAACTTTGCTTGTTTAGTTGCACGCTAAGCTACTGCGGAAAAGTGAAGGCTTGGCCTTTGCTAGAAGGAAAGCACAATCCTTTAGGAGATAGCAAAGAGTTTGTCTAGGTTGTACATCTTTATAGGGTGAGTTGTGAACCAGGTATTGAGTTGCTTAGCACTGGAAGAAAGAGATGTGGCTGAGCATGAATAGAAACAGAACTGGCCACAGCTGAACTGGGCACTGATTTCTACCTCAAGCAATACAGTCTTAGGTTTTCTGCTTAAGTTAAACTTCTGGATCTTTCTCTCTGATGCAGCCTAAAGCAGCTTTCCAAAATTAGCCTCATTAGCCCTTTTCTCAGACAGACCATCTGATTTCTCAGAGCTCATGTGGCATGGAGAGTTTTGAGCCATGTTCTCTCCTTAAAACCTACCTTGTAATACTCCAAATAAAACATTTTTTTTTTTTTCCCCATGGAATGCTGATGGCATTCAACTTGACTGTCAGCAGAAAGGAACCATTCAGTGTACACTCAGCTCTGATTCTGTAATTCAAATTCTTGCAAAACTTCTATTATTTAAGAAGGATTTGCTAGTGTATTATGTGTAGAAGCAATCCACTAAAATAATAAAAAGCTTATATTTTGTTTTTATTCACTCTTATGGATGTGTATAACTTTGTGGAATCAGCTCAGCAATTTTAAAATGTACTTACAGAAAGAAAAAGTCTCTGCCTACCAAATTAATGGTGGAAATTGAGAATCCTTTGCAGCTGCTGCTGTGTTATTTACAATACAAGTTTGGATCAAAAGATGGGTTTTAAAGAATTCCTAATGCTTTGCTCTGCTGCCAAATATGTTCAGCTTTTAACAATGTTGAAACAGGCATTTCTACAGTGGCAGTTCCTCTAGGGTGATAAATCCCAGTTTATGTTCCACAGACAGAAGGTCTCCATGATCATTCTGCCTGTGTTTGTAAGCCAGGATCCAAAAAAATCACACAAAAGGAAAGTCTAAAGTCATACGTAGTATTTGTCCTGATTCCCTTCCACTCTCTCTAATTAAAGAACAGGCATTCTTTCATTAAATGTCTTCTATTAAAATTTCATTTTCATTACTAAATGCTCGTTTCTATCCAATGTGCTTGACATTACTGATAGCTGTAGCCACTCAATATGATCCATGTTTCTTGTGATTTATTACATACTGAATCTTTTACTGCACTTCTAAATTGTTCAGACTTTGCTTCTGTCTGACTTTGACAATGCTTTGCAAGAAGTTCAAGTACTGGACAGTGTGATCGCTAAACTGAGATTTTATATGGAGTTCTCTGAGCTGTTAAAGTGCCACTTTCTAATTCAAATAGAAATATATCAGAGCTGTGTGTGCTATTGTTTTACTTTTCTACAGCTAATCCCTGTGTCTCAGCAGAGCCCTTCTATCACACCGATTACAAAACACAGTTTTAAGTCAAACAAGATTAAAAAACATAGTACTGTGACTCCCAACCTAATTCCTGACAAATCTGTGATGCACCAGATGCTCGTTCCCTCGGGATGAAATGATACATGGCTCTCTTTGTATTATCATTGCACAGACATGTTTACTCCACCTAACTTGCTCACATGGGGTAGAAGAAAAAACTGTTTAAGGGAGGTGTGCTTTCAGATGCATTTAGGAATGGAAAGGGTAGCAGGCAGATTTCTTGCTTCCTCACCTTTTGGTGCCCTTGTTCACATCTATTTTTACTTAAGTAGTACTTTGGAAGAAGGAAGTCAGTGGTTGTGTTGAGCCTTTATCTGTTAAATTGTGGGAGCTAATGCTCATTCTGTGACAGTCAGGAGATTTTTTCCTGTACATAAAAGAAGGACAAGAGCTCTCAAATATCATGATCTAAAAACACAATACAAACTTTAGCTTTTCACTGCAATGTTCTTAAAGAAACTAGGAAGAAGGCAATTGTAATTTCAAAACAGAAGAAAAATCCTGTCCAAGTCACCTTTTCAATTCCAAGTGCAAGAAATTATAGACTTCATTCAGTTAAAGTCTGCGAAGTCCCTGAACCACTGGTAAACTAAAACAGATCAGGAGTGCCAGGGTGATTTCTTTTCCGTATAAACATGTTGCTCCTGGAGGGACGGGGATTGGCAGGGATGCCGTGTGGCATTCTGTAACTCATGGTCTAGCTAATATTTCAGGAAACATGATTTATGTGAGCTACAGGCCCAGTCCTGCACCTATCAATGTTAGTGGCAACATTTCTAATGATTTCATTAGGAGCAGGACCAAGCCTGCTTTCAGAATTAGGTACTCCCAGTATTTCAAAGGTGTTCGGAGGAATTGCCAGGAAAATTGTGAATCAAGAGGTCTTGTCTTTATGTCAACAGGAAAAGAGATCCTGTTTGGGTCTCTGTCCCTGTTTGTATTGGGGGGGTTGTCATTTGCCTCTGTGTCTGTAGGCACACAGACCCAGACAGACCCATTCTATACAAGCAGTGTTTTGCTCTTTCTGCCTGCAGCCAGTGTGAGCACCACTGTTCACACTCCAACCCTGTCTGTCGAGCCTGAGGACAGTGTTGGTGCAGCAGCTCCCTGGGATGGTGCAACGACTGCAGAAAGAACAAATCCCCACTGTAGATAGGGCCTGAGGCTATTTGTGTGACCTGCCAGGATGATCTTTAATATTTATTACTGACTGTAAACTAAGTAGGCACCAGAAACCAAGCAGAGGTATGTTTGCCTAATCTACCTGTTACAGCTCCACAGCCTGGGGCTTTTTTAATAAAAGCCTGGACCCGAACATCACTAAGTGGACTCGTCATATAGACGAGCTCTCTTACCCCCTCATTAGTCAGGAACAAAATAAGCTGCAGCAAAATTTTCTTCTGTGCAGTCTTCTTCACAACCTAAGGCTTTATTCAATCAACACTGATCATAGGAAAAATATTTAATAATGGGCATAATGTTCACTAAGACTTTAAGCTCCATGATGGTTTCCTCAGTAAAATGATCTTTAAGACAAGGTATGAAAAAAATAGGAGCCTCTTAGGCTGAATTTAGTTATTCAACAAAATAGGCTGTTGTTGAAACCTAAGTACTATCAGTGCAGGTCAAAATGCCAGTATTGAACTCTCGTCTTCCTTTGGTAACTCTTCACCCTTTTCCTTTTTTGACTAAATGTTATGTAGAATGGTTATTCTACATGTTACAGCTGAAAGAATCCCTTTGTTTAAAAGGAATGTTTATTTTATACTTGGGAGGGAAAAAAAAATCACTAAAATTATATACTTCTCTTAGATGATTGCCCTTTTCTGATTTAATTTCAGGTCCTAATCTCAATGTACAGACTCTTTCCTGAAACTGTTTCTAGAAACTGTTTTCACTGACAAGTGGCTGAAAATTCAAGATCCCCTGAATCAGCAGCAGTACAAGGGTTCTTCAGTTAATTCAACCAACATAATTGCTTCAGCGAAGGTCATGAAATGTGTGGCTCTGGAACATTAGATCAAGTCCAAACCTAACTGTATTCATGTGTAAAAATATTAGTGAATGAAAGAAAACTTTGCACAGTAATGAAATCTTCCCAGGACTAGACAGCAACTGCACCATTGGGAATCAGCAAAATAAAAGCAAGGGAGAAAAAAGGCTTAATTATGCTCCATAGACAAGAAAAAAAAAAAAAAAAAAAAAAAAAAAAAAAAAAAAAAAAAAGTAGTTAAAATTTAATATAAATTAGTGTTGTGTTGTACAGAATAATATGGTGATGGCAGGCTAGGAAAGGGAGAGAAACTGAAAGAAAGCGATGCTTTTACACTACTGTTCTGTATTCCCTGTATATCCTTCCTTAACATAAGTGCTAACATTAAATATAATGCGACATGGTGCCAAATGCTTCAGAGTTGATATGGACTGTGAGTAGGCTCTGTATGTAAATGTATCATTGCAAGGGTATGTGAGAACAAACCACTTCGCCTACATAGAGAGGTGTAAATAGATGCATATACTCCACATAGGACTTGATGATACCACAGTTCTCATCTATAATCATTAGACACTCTCAGACCTGATTTCAAATGGATTTGTCCATCCTTTCTGAATTTTTAGTAAAGATATTGAAAATGTCTGTATAGACTGTCTGAGACAATTCTGCAGAATGCTAACACATGCTTTAAAGCTTCCCTGTATGAAATGGTTGGGGGAGTATAACACAGAGTTTTAATAAACCTTCAGATTCACTGATGACACATAATGGTAGGAAGGGATGGATTGCACTATAGGTTAAACAAGTGTATTTCGATTGGAAAAAACCCAGCAATTAGAAAACACTTTCCTTCACATTATTGAAAATGTGTGTCTGCCTGCCTTTTAATTACAGTGTGTGGAGACACTGTGCTGAATCATCCAACTTGGTATGTTCTAGAGAGCTTATTGTCATCATCTCCCTCCATGGACTCCATCTCTCGCCTGATAAGAGAGAACAAAAACAAAAGCCATGATCTGGGGCTGATTCATTAAAAAGTTCACAGGCAGACAATGCATTATAGATCTTCAAATCATTAGCCTAAGCAAATACTAGATTTCACACCAAAACAAATAACAAAACAGGCCTACCATCAGATGATTTGTGTCAGCTTTAAGTCAAGCACTTGAAAATCATAGTCACCCAAAACTCTGACTCCATTGTGAAAGAGCCATAATTCTGTCCCTTTGGGTAAGACGTTAAAATAGGAATTTATTTGTTGTGAATTTGTCCTTAATACATGCAAAGTTGATTGGTTTTAGAGTGTGACCTTCTATGGACAGTGACAAACAAATGTTCCTGTTCATGAAAGGTAGCAAGTGTGATGTTAAACTAGATTAACAGCAATGATTTGGAGACCATAGTGTGATAGCATTGTGTTTATGCTGGAAGATGAATGCTGCTTCTCATGGGGGAAAATAGTTCTGGTATTTTTTTAAAAAAAAAGTAAGTGAGTAGCAATGACAGTGATTATCTTTAGAGTTCTGTCTGTTTAAGATCTGTTCTCTGTCTGTCTTTTAAAGTCTCACCTTCCTGTGCTCATGTTAGCTCAAGTCCATCTCTAAAATTTCAGTGGCAAATTAATGAGTTGTTACTAAAACATCTAGAACTATAAAACTCATAAAAGAAATGTAGCCTTGCTAATCTGTTTTATTTCTTAATACTGCAAAATTTCTAAACACATAGACAAATTCCAGTGAACTCTAAAAAGTCTGAAAGGCGTGTGCCGAAGTTAAGGTGAACCGAGACTAAATTTGCAGGTGAAATGAACAGTAAAGTAGCAACATGCTACTCAAAACTGTGGGTATCTCGTTTTTATAAGACAATGTATATTTTCCTGTGTAAAATTGCAAGTGATATGGGATTGATCCTCTTGAACAACTGGGAAATTACCCATTTTTAAATTCATACACAGCATTATTGTTTGCAAATTTTCATTTTGAAATTGTATAATTTTCCTAGAGGATTTGAGAGTTTCTTGTGCTACTTGGAAGCTTCTTCACTGACTTTTCACTGTTCTACTTCTTTAAAAATATACAGGGTTTTGGTTTGGGTTTTTTTTTGAACAAAATATTTTTTGTACTTGGATATCCTGGAACATTGACACTGGAAGTGGTCTCTATAATGTATAGGAGGTGTATACTTGTACTGCCTTGTTATTATTACTTTAGTTTGGAAGTGATCCAGTACTTCATTCAGACACATTTTTGAAGGTTGAAAGAGCATGACCATGCCTGTTGACTATTGAATTTCCTAGCAACCATTGTTCCTTGTTTTTTCCCTTGTATTTTTTTTACATACACTGTCTCCCCAGTTTCCAGTAATCTGTAAAAAAATTCCTTTCTTGGGAACTAATTCCATCTCAAAGCATTAACTCTGAGTGGTGGCACAGATGCTTTTCTCCTGGCTTGTATCAGTGACATGCAAGTCACAGGACAATTACATATAGGAAGCGGGGAGGAACTAGTCAGCTACATCACATGGCCTCACCAGCTCAAAGCACATTAGCTTGTTATGTTGCCCCTTCACATGATATAATCCTGAGTTTGACATCATGTTATACTGACCTTTAAGTTTACTGACTAAAGAGAACAGTTATATAACTGGGATCAGCTAAAACAAACAGAACAAAAATATGAAGGGATGCAATCCAGACCTAGGAAAATAGTTACAGAAATATAAACTGCTGCTCATAAATTTTGCTGACTGACCAGTTTCGCTACAGTGTTAAAAATGTTTTCTTTTAAAAGAGAGCCTCCTAGTATGATCCAGTTCCTTTTAGTCTTCTGTCCTAACAAGATAACTTACTACTTGTAATTTCATAAAGAGATGCTAAATGGTCCATGAGTCCATGTGGAGGTGAGAACAGATGGGCAGAGTCATGTATTAGTGTTTTGTTCCCTTTTTTAAAGTTACTTTAAATACCAGCAGGTGTAATATGTTTTTAAGTAGAGCAGGCCCTGATTAGCTGAAAATAGATAATGCTATTTGAAAACATGGGCTTTCTAAGAGCAGGTAGTTCTGAAGAGTCCCAGAGCAGAGTGAGAAGGAGGGTTAGGCACAGCAGAGTATCCAAAAAGAGGACTCTGAAACCAGCTAAGATTAGTCTGGGTTGGGTCCTGGACTTCCAAAGGGTTGAGTATGTCCCTAAAATTTCAGTATGCAATGAGTTCAAGAGGAATAGGATTGAGGACAGGAAAGAAGTATAGAGGTGGTTATAAGATCTTAACAGGAGAAGTTGAGAAGAACAGTGTGGGACCACAGTGAAGGTAGCCCATCTTACCTGAGAGCAGCCCATCCTGTCATTGGCAGTCTGCATGGTCCTTCTCTCCTGACCAAGCTTGTTTTCATCTTCCAAAGGCTCAACTTCTCCAACTCTGATACCCTGAACTCTCTAAGATTTACTCTTTCTTCCTATTATTTTACCTTTTTTTTTTTTTTTTTTTTTTTTTCTGCTGTGCAGTGTTTTTAGGTTGAAAGCCTTAAGGTAGGAGTGACTTGAGCCTTAGTGGGCTGAATGACCCCTACCAGTTAGGCCATAGTGGGAGAGCAAGTACTGCCAAGGGAACTCAGGGCTGTCTCCACAGTCCATGGAGTAGCTGTACACACACTGCACAGTCTGCCCCAGGACGTCGCCCTGGGAAGCTGCTGTAGAGTTTAGCTTAGCTAGCCCTGCTAGCAATCAGCCTTTGAGTTCCCAGTTTCACTGCTAGGAAAGGGCTGGGTGCAGAGCTGTAGGCATCTAGGACAGCTCTGTGCTGCAGCTTGAGCTCAGAGTAGAATCTGCCCATCGATTGAGAAGTAGGGCAGAGGTCTGACTTCAGTGGGTCCCAGATTTCACCTAGAAGGATATTTACTACCATATGCAACTAAGTGGAATTTACTTTTATTGTAGCAGAACATACAGGTGCTTGAAGCATACTCTCTGCTGAGAGAATTTGTGACATCAGAGCTTCTCTGGGAAGCTCCATGAGCAGTCAAGACTGTGAAGAACTCCTAGGCTTTTGTTTTGTCTTTTGAGTTATCCTAAAGGTCAGGCCACAGGAAGGAGGGAAATCTTTAATGAACACATGGCGCATGTTCTGCCCGGAGAAGGGTGGGAATACATTTGTTTACATCCTCTCTCCCCAGCTTCCTTTTAAATAGTAAGCAGCATGCCTCAGAGACCATCTCTTGGACTTCTTTGTTAGGGATTTTGCTTTCTGGCAAGAGGGCAGATATTTAAAAGCCATTTGTTTGTTTGGGTTTTTTTCTTTACAGAATTCAAATCTATCCCTGGACTATGCACAAGAACTGAGGAAGCAAGAAGCCCTGAAATAAGCTTGAAAACCAGAAAGAAATTATATTAAGTGGAATAGTTATATTTTTTATCATAGAAGAAAAATTCTGCCGTTCAGCAGCAAGTGGTGTGTGTTGCAGACATTGCCTGCACCCTCTATTCCAATGTCTTTCCTACCCCCAGCAATGCTCTTCTCTCCAAGTCCTCATTTCTAGTGCAGTTTGTGCTATTTAAATATGCTAGCACTTTTAGCACAGACCGAAACAACACTGTAGTGTTGTACCTACATTATTTTGGCCTCATATAACTTCTACATGGTATTTGGAGCCATTTTCATTGTTCTGTATTTGCTGTTCCGTCGACTGCCTTGACTTGCAGATGCGCTTCACTAACCATTGATTGTATCTAATGTTTTCCCTGTCCTCTTCCAATGTTGCTATTTTTCCACTTCATACTCTTCTCCTCCATTTACTTGATTCTTGTTTTCAGACCATACGTCCTTCCTGATATCATCAGACTGCATTTCTACTGAAGGATGGGAGCTGTCAGGGACTTACAGATTATCTTACTACTTTAAAAAACAAACAAAAAGTGGGATTTGCTTGTAGTTCTAGTTCAGTTCTTGTGCCTATACATTGGTCATGGATCAACAAAATCACCCATGAAGAGCTAGAAATTTTATTTTTTTAACTTTAAAATCAAACCTTCCTGTCTAGTTCCTTCAGAGTTTTCATCTCTTACACTGTTTCTAACTCCATTGCTTGTTATGATTCCTTCTGTAGACATTTATAACAGTTAAAACACACAATTTTTTTCCTGAAACAAAAACTTGCTTATATGCCAAGGAAAATAACCTTTAAGACTATGTGTAACAATGCCATCTGGTGACTCCTGCCATAACAAGCCTTTTCCTCTGCCTTTGTGTCCCACTGCTTCCTCCCTCCCTTTACCATCCATGTCATCATTCATCTCCCTAATTTTTCTTTTCCTTGCCTTTCCTCCTCCTCAATCTCAGTATTTGTGAGAGCTGTAATATCCCTTTTACTGTAATTTCCCCTTTTTACTCGCTGTGTATTTCTCTGTTGATGCCCTTACATCACCACAGCACAGGTTCAATGCTGTATCTTTCTCTCATTTTAGTCTGGAGTGTTCTCTTCATTTGAAACTACCCCAAGGTTTTGTACTCAGTGTTCATCTCTAACGTAGATGTGAAGTGTATCACCTTTTAACTTTGTCTACCAACAGGACAAACCTATATATTACCTTTTCTTTCTGTTTATAACAGCAACCACTTTCTACTGCTTCTTCTTTCCCATCACTCATGTCCTCTGGAGTCCAGTGCAGAAGATGCCTCATTACCAGGAAGTAACAATAACAAGGAAATGTTATCGGTGCAATACTGCAACCAGTGATTCATCAACTTCTCAAAACTTATGCATATATATATATATATATATATATATATATATATATAAGATGTCTACAATGGAAGATCTACATCTCTTGCTTCCTTTATTTAAAAAAAAAAAAAGAAAAAGTTCCTATATTTTGTCTTATGAGGACCTAATATGGAAGAGATTTCTGGCAATAGATGACTGAAAAAAAAAGACGAGGTCAGTCTACAAAAGTACAGCAAAATTTTATTCATGAGGAGAAGTAGCCAATGGAATAACTTAAGTTAGGGACTTGAAGACATTTATTATCACTTCTAAAAAAATATGATACAGTGAGAATTCAGACCTGTTGTGCTGAGGGTGTATTGCTGACAGATGTCAAACATGACGATCTACATGGTCCACTTTAGCCCTGAACTTGTCCTTGAACTAAGGGGTCATGATGTTTCCATGGCATGTGTAGACAGAAGCTACACTCAATGGAAATTCAGTTGCAGAAATGGATCTTGCAAGCAGAAGTGTAAGTGATATAAAAATGTGAAAATATGAGTGAAGTCTAGTTTAATAAGTTTGGATGTGAGAGAACTCATGTCCTGGGATTTGTCTGTACTCTGCGGTGTGCTTTCTACCTCAGTAACTATTTTTCCCCAGTGACATCCTGAGTGAATCTGCCTGTTGGTGTCTTTTAAGGACTGTGCCAGATAGTACTTCTGCCTCAGCACCTTTTTTCCTCTTCCCTGTTTCAATCTTTCCTATTCATGTGATTCAACTCTGTAGTGATGCCTTTGAAACAGGCTTCTCTATGTCTTGGACATTTTCTATTTTTAATTTCATTGAAGCTCTTTACTCAACACACCATCCATCACTTCTGTCACTATAACAGGGTGAAATGGATGGGCACAAAACCTAGTTCTTCTACCTTTCTTTCCAAAGCTTTCTGGATGAGATACTCAGCTGGTGAAAGTCATTGTAGTTTCAAAACTGTAATTTCAGAGTTGTAATAAATGTTAGCAGTGAAGATCTAATGATTTTCTCACCCTGTCCTCCATTTCCTACCTGTTTGCCTCCATGCCTGAGAACACTGCCACTCTTTTCATTGCTCAGCCCTTTCCCTTGTTGGAAGAGAAATACAATGGAAACTGTCTATGGCAATGCTGAAGAGGGGAAAGTGAATTTATCAAAGAAAGAAAAAATGTAAACATGCAAATGAACTCAAAGGAGATTTATAAAAAAGAGGACCCAGTCAACCATGTATGAAAGAAGTGTGGAAAAGTCAGATGAACGGGCAGCAGCAAATATTGGAAGGTGTTGTAAACTCCCTCTCTTAAAAGATTTCCTCAAAACTATGATTTCTTTCTTACATAGGTCAGCACTGTGGATTATATCAGTACCCACGTTCCTGTGGAGAACCCATAGCTTTAGTTCTATTTCCATATAGCACTCTAGCATGTATAGTCCATTAGCAAATACCTACACAACTGTCTGAAAAGCTCACAGCTTCCTAGGAACAAGTCTGCTCTCTTTTCACCCAGAGTAGCTGAATGCCTTACATGGCAGTAGATTGCCAATAAGATTAAATATTTTTGTGATGTGCAGAGCCAACCAGCTTTTTTTCATTTTGCATGAAGATTCATTTTTATACTTTAGATGGTATTCTATGATCACAGCTCATTCATAATATGCAACACTGGCCATGTAAGCATTTTTTTTTTTTCCCAAAAACTGTTCCAAATCATCACAATAGTGGTGAAATAGAGCTCCTTCTGAAGGATAGCCACCCACCCACTTTGCAGAATGATAACAATTTGGTGTGCTTGGCTTTGTTTTGCAATTTAATTCAACTGCTCTGCATTGTAAATGCTTAAAAAGCATAAAAGACAAGGGGATATTACAAGTATCCAATGTTGTACATTACATTTGTATGCATACCAGGGTATAAATATGAGGGACATGTGCCTGGACTATTAATCAAATTCTTTATTAAGCTTTCGAAACAGTATGAATCTATGAATAATGCATTCTTTCATAACATACTGTTCATCTTATTTAAAAACATGGAGCTATACCCTATATGTAGAATTTTATCCCCTATATGTAGAATTTTGGGGGTGGTTTTCACAGGAGATTTATTAGAGCATCTGAAACAATTTAAAACAGCGAGCTGTTGAATCTGCTACTTCATGAATAGAGCTGGTAGTAAAGCATCCACACAGCTGCAGGATCTATCTACAGCAATAATTTTAGATCAAGCGTTTTGTATTTGCTTACAAAGCACCCTCTGCTGTTTGAGCTGCTACATGTTTTGTAGATAAAGCTGCTTTTTGGAAAGATCAAATCCTTTTTGTGGGGCCCTGTAAGAGCCACAAAAATATCCAGAGACAATCTTATCAATCTTGCACCTATAATACATGTTGTGTGACTTGCATTTAGAAGCATCGTGGGGTTAGGACATGTTAGCACATCTGTAGCTTGTTTTCTTATCCAAGTAAGAAAAAAGTTGAAACACAGCTAACAGTAAAGGTAACAAATTCAGTAGATGGGACAAAAACTTCCATGTTTGACTGCTAGACTGGCAGAAGACCAATGGAATCTCCCCCATTGCAAATACATTTTCTCTCTTGAGACTTATATTTCATGTGAAAGGACAATACCTGGTGGACATCAACAGCTTAGCAATAATCACCACTTCATGGTTATGACTTGAGGATTTAAGTTTTGGATGAATCTTGCATTGAATTGGTGAAGTGCTAAGGCTTGGACAACTGGCACAAGCCAGAGTTGACCTATAGATGAATCCTGTGTATTTCAGAACTGAAAACCATTGTGCTAGTAGGTATTGTACTAAGTTGTAACAAACCACCTATTCTGATGTAAAAAGCGCTAAAGCACTGAAATCTGAACAGACCCCAAGCCGAAGCTGCTAACTTAGTCTGTAATCATTAACAAAGTATGTAAACTCGCTAGTGAAAGATGCAGTTTAGACAAAATATAATCAGTAGTGTGGAGAGAATGTATCCAACTCCCCTTGTTTAGCTTTGTTCAAGGCTGAGAACCCAGGTCCTTGTTAGAAACTCCCTTGGTTTCCCCCCAACTGAGCCCTGGTCAGGCTTTGGGTGGAATCCAACAGGAGAATGAAACCAGAAATTTTCCACT
Source organism: Athene cunicularia (assembly GCF_003259725.1). Lineage (NCBI taxonomy): Eukaryota > Metazoa > Chordata > Aves > Strigiformes > Strigidae > Athene > Athene cunicularia. The sequence continues at coordinate 14,797,415 of NW_020799097.1, forward strand.
CAAAGCAAAGGTGCCAGCTCTTCTGGCCTGTCGATCTCTGGTATATAAGGCTGGACCCGCTCACAGCGACTCTGGCAGCCTCACCTGTGGGTGGACGCCCCGCGTAGGATTTCCCCCTTGCCGGGACAGGCTCTGCAAACCCTCGCTGTAACCGGGGCTGCCCGGCCACTGCGGGGCTGGGTGATGGGAACGTCTGCAAGTGGTGATGGACCTGTCTTAATCACTCTTCTCTCTCTTGTGGTGTAATGATTTGATGCATTACCCTGCATTTTCCTGTTTGTTGCTTTAAGTGCACTATTCTGCCTTTTCTTGCTGCATGTTTCTGTATTACACTGTTACATTGGTTATCACCAGTAAAATACGCCTTCTCTTTTCACTCTGGTGTCTGAGTTTAATTGGTATACTTAATCAGCAAAACAATTGGAAGTCTGGAGATGGACTAAAAGAGAAGTTTTTCTGTACCTCGTGAAGAGATGTAAATGATGGTGTGTATGGGTTTTTTTTCAATACCCCTATGAAGTATTGTCCAGTGCACCTTGCTTCATTTGTGTATCTATTTCTGTGACTGCCAGATGTCAGTGGGACTCTGAACTAGAGCACAGATTCCAAATGAGAATAATCAACAAGATATTTTACACATAAGATGTCAGGTTTGATTAGTCCATTTGCACTGGCTGAGAATGCAGTGAAGTCAAACTGAGGGTTCTTCTGAAAATTGAAAGGGTAAGTCTGAAGAAACTGGAAGGAGGAGATCTTCTATGGCTGGATAACATGTAGGGAAAGAATCATATCTGTCCCTGAACTTAGTGATTATCTGGTATATATTGAATGTCTCTGCAACGAAAGGAACAAAACATTTACTTGCTTTACAAAATAACTTACTCTCCATGTTGACTTCAAGGGCACTTGTAATGCATGTTGATATTCCTTGGTGTGATTGAGCATATCTAATTAATAGAGCTGCTTGGGAATTTTGCTAAGAAAAATCACTTCAAAAGGAAAAGTAATTTCTGCTGAAATTGTAATTTTCCATGAGATAAATGAAAGAATCAAAACAAAATACATTGTTGAAGGCTATTGAAAATCAAAGCACTTCAGTTTCTTCAATTGAACACAAATATTATTTCAAATATACCACAAATATAGTTTCAGTTTGTCTCACATACTGGGAGACAGTATAACAAATACATTGCTAAAGTTTAACTGTTTACATTTGATTTGTGATTTTTGGTTACCAGACTTCTACTGAACCAGGTAATCTTAATGCTGAACACTTGTCTCAGAAGAAGGATCTTATTATGGTGCTTTATGTTGGACACCCAAAACCACAAATAGTTCTTGACAATTTGGGTCAACACATATTCAAGATTGGGTTGTCAGAAATACTCAGTACGGATCTAGCTTTGCTCCCATTGACGTCACTGGGAACAAGTCAATTTGACTTCAATCAGAACAAAGTCAGACTGATGCTAAGTTGTTTTGAGATCTCCACCCTATATCTTCTGCATTAATTAATTATTGCTCAAGTTGCAGCTTAATTTAATAATGTCTCCCAAAACATGATAAGCTTTGCTATATTTCTTTCTTTACCGCCGCCCTGTCAGTTTACCAACAGTGGGGAAATATGTCTCAGTAACATAATTTCCCATATTTTTTCCCTAGAATTCACTTTTTTTCACAACATAGTGTCAACTGTGTGTATGAGAAACCTTGAAATAATCTTTTGTATATGTCGTTTACTCTACAGGTGTCTCCCTGCAGGTCACTTTCTGTGTATTTTGAGCAACTTGAATAATCACATCATTTGGATGTTAACAGTACTGTGTTCCTAATTCAGTGTTCTATACATAGAATAATTTAGCAAGAGAAAGCAAGTTGAAGAAAAAATTCAAAAGGACAATATTTACAGAGAATCTCTTACTTATTGCACATTTGTTTGCTTAAAAAGACCAAAACTACACACACAACAAATTATCAGGGATGCCTGTATGAGTTTTGTGTTGGTGGGCGAACTTGTTTTTTTACTTAGCATTGTTTACAGTAGATGTCTCTCTCTTTCAAGCAGTAAAATGGACAGCTCATCCTCCTTTGCACACCAACCTAGAGAAGTCAAGTTTTTAAAAACTGACACTGTGGTACAGGTGCTGGGACTTGGTTGTCTGTATTATTGTTAACTCAGGTCCTTGCACAGTTTTGGCCCAGGTCAGCTTGCAGTCAGCCAAACAACTCCCAGGCATGACTCAGAAGCCAGCATAGACCAAAAACAGCCGAAGGCAAGTATGGGTGTCATCAGCCAATCCTGGTGAGTAAGAAAGCTTAGAGTTTGGCTGGGGACCCAGTGTGTCTGCTGGACTTGGGGACGGACCATGGCCTGCAACTGCTCAACAACCTAGTGCAGATGTAGGTTAAGATGTGCAAATTGCTGTAAGAATGAAGAGTGCAATGTTGTCTGCATGGGAGACAGTGTTACATAGCCTTGTGAAGGGCTCAAAGTTGTAATATATTTTTGTGATGAAAGAGGAACATATCGTTGAAACAAAACCAGAACGACGTGTGTGACGATCGCAGCATTGTGTAGAGTGGAAGGGAGGGACCCTGGAGGGACCCTCAGTCTCACCTCCTTCTCATACCAAGTCCGGTACAGCAGAGTGCTCAGGGCCTTGTATCATCAAGGATGTTCCCACAGCCTCTCTGGGCAACCTGCTCCAGTATTTCATTACTGTCAGCCTATTTTTCTTTTCTACCAGGTTGGAGTTTCCAGTGTTTCAGATAGTGACTGCTGTCTCTCCTCCTTCCAGTATGCACCTCTAGCTCTGTCTTTTCTACATGCTCCTAATAGATAGTTGCAGACAGCAAAAGGATCCCCCTCAGCCACCTCTTCTTAAGGCTGAACAAACCCAGTCCTCTCAGCTCTTCCTTGTTCTCTATGTGCTCCAGCTCAGTGGTTCTTCACTGGACTTGCTACAGTATGGCAACACTTTTCTTTTGCTGAAGAGCTGCAAACAGGACAAAATATCTACAAATGGTCTCATAAGTGCTAAACAGAGGTGCTGGATCACTGCCCTGGAGCTGCTGACTGTGTTTTTGTCTACACTGATGCAGTCCAGGATGTAGATGGCCGCCTTTGCTGCAAAGGCACCTGCTGACTCCTGCTCAGCTTGCTGATGACCAGGACTTCCAAGTCTTTTTCTGCAAAGTTGCTTTTTAGCTTTCCATGACTTTTCCAGGGACAGAAGTGAGGCTGACATAAAAAACAACAAAAAGTCCTGGGACATAAGAATCACAGTTTATACTGGCATCACTGAAATCCATATTCCCTAATGTCTGGGCAGTGCCACTAGTTTCCCCCAGTCATTTGGGTATAAGTGACCACATTCTGTTTCATTGGGATGCCCAATACATAGAAATACCACAGCAGTGAGCCTGCAAATTACAATGCACAAAATCTCTCAGATATATGACCAACCGTCTTGCCATTCTTTCCCTTCACTCAGGCAGTCCTTGAATGAGTGAGGTGAATCATCCCTGTGCTACAACATATGGAGCAATTCTCAGAGTAAGCGTTCATTGATGTGGTCCATCATTCATAAAGCTTCCCAGCAGAGAAGACGCTTGGTCAGTGAAATCAAAATTGATGATCTGTGTTCTGCAGCAGAGTTTAGATTGATCTCAGCCTCAGCATAATCAAATTACCATTGCACTGGGTTTAAAATGGGTAGAATAGAGCCTAGTATAATAAGGCTTTTCTTGTACACTTCAGGCTATTGATCATTCTAGAGAAAAGAGAGAAGATTGGTGTAAAATGATAGTAAATCAGAATATCAGTATTTTCTGTGGGGTTTTTTTTCTGACATAAGTGATAGCACAGGGTTCTCTACAACTAAGGCTGGACTCCTTACATTTTATTTATTAAGGTGGAAACAGAAACAATTGATAGAGGAATAGATCTTCCAGTTTCTCACAAAACTAAAGGATGAAATCCTTACAAAAATGTTTAAAGTAAAAGATGGTGATTATATGTGTGGGGAAAGGCTAGTCTTGAAATTGCATTAATATAGGTGTACTGTGGCCTAAACACAACCTTTTTTTCCTTTCCTCACAAAAAATTAAAGAACCCTAAACCTCCATCACAAAATGTTTTACCTATACATCTTGAAGATAGTTTGCTTCCTAGCTCCCTGGGAACAGATGGTTTCTCTGGGACACCCCACTAAAGATAATGCTGAGAAGACGTTATTTCAGGGATAATAGTATATAGGCTTCCTGAATTTTACATTGCTGTCTTACAAGAGGATGAATTAAATTCCTTAGGACTGTGGAAGTTTGGACTATGGGAAAGCTTGGTGAGCCTAGTTAGAAAGTAATAAACTCTAATCACAACCCACAACCCTTACCACAACCCATAGAAATCAGCTTCTCTGACATAAGGCCAAATTTTGAGAACCTTATTTGGATCATAGTTGGACTAAGTCCCATTTTTTCCACTAAAACTTACAAGCTTAAGGGCACCAGGATTTAGTCCCTTGATTTGAAGGAAATATTGTCAATAAAATGGACAAGAAAATCCTTAGAAGTTTCTCTCTAGGCTCTATGACCTTCATCTGGCAAAATGAATCTTATATTCACATCAGTATACCCTAAACATATAGCAATTTTTTTTATCTCACTCGATAAGCAGTCCTATTTGATTCCCAAGATAAAGGGATCTCTTGTACATAGGCTGGATGTGAAGGAAATATTTTTGCTCTTGAACAGGAACCAGAAATAAACTCAGGCTGGATCAGGAGGTGATGGGGTGGCAACACAGTGGCCAAGTGAGGGCAGATATGCCTAAAATTGCTGACTGTTGCTGCTGTGAAAAAAAAGAGGCTTTAGATCTGCAGTGAGACTTGTAAGGATCCATAAAAGAGACAAGATGCTGGAGGGACCAAAATGTCTTTTTGCAGTTCTAAGACACCTTCAGAGAGAAGATGGAGGTCCCTTCCCAGGCAGGGGCAGCACTACCCAGCACAGCTGCAGGGAGATGAAGGGGCAGTCTGGTGCTCCTGCCCAAAAGGCAGTGTCCTGCCCAACTCTCATGCTTTTGCTGTTAATTAGCAATCTAAAAGGAAGGCCGTTCTGGTATTTCTACTTTCATTTCCATTATTGGATCTCTAACAGCTGAGAGAGGGAAAGGGAGAGATTCTGGTCTTAAGCATGCTATGGTATAAAAAGCTGCCAAAAGACATCATGGTTACACTGAGTTTTATTGAACAATCCAAAATATTTGCAGTTCAGCACTGCCAATTAAATATACTTGCCAATTATCAATTGCTTGTAGCAGGGAAAATGTTCTTTAGATTACAAATTGTAAGTTATGTCTAATAATTTTGTATTAACAGTTTAAAAACAAGAGATTATCTTTCCTACCTTTAGGATAGTTTGCTTAAAATACTATTAATAACAATAAGAAATCATGATAATCTGCAAATAATAGACATGCAGTAAGTAAAAATCATGATGTGCTTTCCTACTTTCTTACACTTGTCAAAACCTCCAGGGTAGTGCTCACTAATAAACAATAAAAGGATACATTCGTAGACAAGATTGAATGATTTGATTTAATTTCATTAGTTTAGACTCAGGGAAGTTTGGTACAGTGTTAAAATCTGCAACGAAATGATGTTGTAGTCCTGTTACTTCATATTTACAGACACCAAGAGTGAAATTCTATTCACTGTTCCATTTTTTAAAATGAATTTTTAAATTTATAGATTCCTGTTGAAATGGAAACAGGAAGGAATACAGCAAGACTATCAAACAGAACAACAAGCCATTATCACCACAAATAGATCATTTTAGTTGCCATGGGTAACCAGTGCCAGAAAGGTATTCAGGCACTGCAACTGCCAGCACTGATACCCTGCTTTGAAAGTGCTGACTGTGCGTCACATTGCAAACTTCAATAATTATTATGTGTAGGAGGGTGGTGGCACCAACAGGATATATACTTGTAATGAGTCATTCTTTAAATAGCTTAATTTATCATCCTCAAATAAAGGGGGAGGGATTTATCCAGTACAAGGCAGTTTGAAAAGTCTGAATTATTAATAAACTGAAATAACAGCAAGGCAGGAAAACCTGGACACACACACACACACACACACACACACATAAAAGCTTAATGACAATAAGACTGAAGGAAATTGCTTCTGCAAAAGTATAAAGCATAAACCAAGAAACATACAGAAGCAACATCACAAGTCTGCAGCTGCACTCCATTTATTCATGCTAATGCAAGAATGTAAATAGCTAGCAGATAAGGTGTTCGTAAATGCGACTCAAGGACATCCAGGCTTTCACAGACCACTGACGCTGGATGTGCTTGGCACGGTAGTTTCATTAGGCGGTGTTTTATTCTTTCACAGGATGAAATGTAAGATCACAAAGACTAAGGAGGGTCATAGCTTGAAGAGAAAGAAAGGAAACTTTTATCTTCTGTTAGGAAATATTGATAACTCAGTTATGTAGCATTATTTCTTCTGAGGCAAAATGAAATAATGCACACTGTTCTCTCCACCACACAAGCACACACCATAGCATAAAGGTGGATGTGTACTGTGGGACATGGTCAATCATTCATTCAGGTGACTGCACAGTTCTTGTTAAATTGGTTTCAAAGCAGACTTATAACAAGAATCACAGATTCAGTCTGAAAGGTTCCTTCCAAACTGGGGAACCCAAGATATCAGGGAAGGACAGAAAACAGGTGACCAATGGCCTCCCAGTCTCTGCTCAGCGGCAGGGGAGGAGAATCAGAAGCACAAAGAGAAGGGAACAGGAGAGACCTTGCTCCAGGTTCCCAGCTGAAGTGGCAAAGGACTGAGGGCCTTGGGGTGCAGTGTGCTTCATATGTATGTCTATGATTAGATGCAGGTATCTAGATCTCAAACACCACCACCACCACCACCACCACCCCCCAACAAAACACCTAGTTCATTTTCCCACATTGAGGCAGGAGGACATAGGAATACAAGAAAGCACAAATCATTTTTGACAGATGTCTGTTTCCAGTGATGGAGACTCTATAAACCCGCTTAGTTACCAGGGCCTCTCTTTCAATTACTGAGAAGCAATTTTTCCCGTATACTTCCTTCATCTTTGCTGCTGAACTTATCTCCTCAACCCTTCCCCTACTGCAGTGCAAAACAAGGGATTCCTATCCCCTTGCCAGCCCCCTTTACGGCTGAAGTCTTGCCTGCCATGTTGCACATCAGGCTTCTCTTGAGACTCAGCTCCCTCTCCCACCAGCCTGGCTTTGTGTGTCATGTTTTCTAAGCTTTTGCTTGCTGCTGTTCTTTCAGAGATCACTATGCTGCACTCTCATGCATTTATGAAAGTCCAGTGCTGGATGTGCTATGTCAGTGGCTCATCCCTGACATCACTGACCACATTAAATAGAACATCTCTCTCATATCTAACATTCAGCATTTCTCTTAATATATTCAAGGAGGAGATTCACCTTTTTTTACCATGATACTGTCTCGAGCTAAGATAAGTTCTGTGAGCTGTTACAAGTCTCAGATTCTTCTGCTACACTGTTAACAGTACAAAGTTGTAAGTACAAATTCTTTCTGCTTGTCTTAACTGAATTTCAGATTGCTGTTTGTTGAGGAAATTTCAATTTTTTTGTCTTCTGAATATTTCTGTTTTTTTTTTTTTTTTTTTTTTTTTTTTTTTTTTTTTGTGTGTGTGTGTGTGTGTGTCATACTTAAGTTTCACATGCAAATTCTTTTTTTCCAAAATCTAGCTGGCAGCATTTACTACAACTGGCATACAATATATTATCCAGTAACCTCACACACACACACATCCCATCCCAGGCTATTTTATGGTCAATTATATATATGTCTGATAGAGATTAAGTGTAGAACATAATTCTTTAGGTTGCATGTGGAGAAGACACATAAGACAATGTCAAAAGCCTTCTTAAATTGAGATATATCCCATCTGTGCTTCCGTCATACTAGTTAGACCAGTTAACTTTTTTACAAAAAGATCTGCTTGTATGATCTGCTCTTACTAAATCTACATTGCCTGCTTTAATCACTTTAGGTCACTTGCCCACTGTTTCTAACAATTTGTTCTAAAATTCCCAAGGCTTTTCACAGAATCACAGAATCATCTAGGTTGGAATGGACCTTGAAGATCATCCAGTCCAACCGTTTTAAATGGTGGTGGAGTCCCCATCCCTGGAGGGGTTTAAGAGTCGGGTTGACATAGCGCTGAGGGATCTGGTGTAGTTGGGAACTGTCAGTGTTAGGTTAATGGTTGGACTGGATGATCTTCAAGGTCTTTTCCAACCTAGATGATTCTTATTCTATGATTCTGAAATGACACCAGTCTATAATTACTGAGGCCTCCATGATCATTTTTTTAAAGACAGGTATATTGCTCACCATTCTCCAGTCTTCTGGGACTTTCCCTACCTTATCATCTCCTTGAAAGAGACTACTCCAAGGCCTTGCTGAGGTGCTCTCCAGTGACCTATTAGGGCCTGCTGAGTGTAACACAACTATCTTATCTAAAATCTCTTAATTTTGTTTGCCTCTATCTCATGGTATCAATCTTGAGGAAGTAATGTGCTGTGGCAGTAGAATAATTTCTTCTCATTGGCCTCAGTTTTGTCTATGTTCAAAATTACCCTGGATGGAATATGCTGTAGTCAACAATTTTACCACAAGCCATAGAGTGGAAAGCAGTGATTTCATTTTTTTCTTTTTGAAATGTTGACTGCACTCCTCTCTTCTGAACTGACAGTAAATTTGTTACTTATTTAATTAAAATTTAACCTGAGTTTTAGTTTCCATAATATTTTTTTTTTGTTAGTTGGTTGGGGTTTTTTTAAATGATACAAATAAAGAGTGGAGTGCTCTAGCTTTCTCTGCATCATCCAGTGTTATCATTTTCCATGTAGGACTAGTTACTTCCTTTCATTTTCTTCTTATTTCTGGTACAGTGTTACACTTACTCTTAAAATCATTTGTGCTTGCTTCTTTTCTTCTTCCTGTTTTTTAACGACATGTTTTCCCAATTTTATACTTGTCAGTCATTGGATTTGTGTCTGCTTCATTGTCTAAAAAACAGAAAAACATTTAGATCACCAAAGATTAACTCACGCAGCAATATGTCTGTTTGTATTACTCTCTCTTATTTGTTTATTGTGAGGCAGTTCACCACTGCACAGCAATAGCCTGATCTCACATGGTGTACAAATTTTCACATTACCTTATTAAGTAGCCCTACCTACACGTCCTGATGTTGGTGAGGGTTTTTTTAATATATCATTAATTTTCTGTTCTTCCAACACTTAAGTTTCCTGAGAATAATGATTTTATTTCTCCACTACAATTTTCAGCAAAACTGTTTTTTCCTCACTTTCTATTTCTGACCAGTCACCTCAACACAAGCCATTATCTAGGCTTTTGCAGCTAAGTGAAGGAGAACTTTGCAGACTTATGAGTGCCCCTGAGAAGTGAAACATATAGGTGGCACATTAGTTTTAGAGTTAGGACCCAATCATTTAAAATAGTTGAATTCAACAGGCATCCTTTTCCCTGAACAAAATTCTTGAACAGAAATTATATATGCACATGTATATATACATACATATGCTTCCTTTCTCAGTGGGGACCACACAGATTATAAAAATACCACAAAAGTTTTCCTGTTTAAACACAGCAACTGCTTTAATAAGACTATTGATTGACTGTTATCTGTTGCATTATTTATCTTTGATACACAGCCTATACAGAGGCAGCCACTAAAGTTCAGCACATTTTCTTTTCAATATAATTTGAGAACCATGCATTGTATGAACACAAAAGCAACAATAATGTAGCTTATTCCTAGCTTGAGACACATATTAAATGGAAATGCCACCTAACATGCACTGGGGCAGTTGCAGGTCCTGCTTCCCCTACTGGCCAGTACCTCCATTTATTTTCTTCATAAGGAAGAGAGTAGCAAAAACCTTCCTGCCCATTTTTCAGGGTGTTACTGTGAGCCTGATAAAATATTACATATACTTTGAAATAGAATTTATCTTGTTTGGGGTTTTTTCCTAAGATTTTGAAGGACAGTTTATCTCATTCTGTACTGCCTTTCCTATAGATCAGTGTTGACACAGCTTCCCATTACTTCCAGCTACTATCCTCAGTATGCTTTCCATAGCTGCTTAAAAAATAAAAGCTTTATGATTAGGTGATCTGTGGTGGACTTTTACCTTGATAACTCTCCTGTTTTAATCATTTGACTTTAGCAAGAGATTTTCAGCAAGTCTGCTTCTTGTACCTTCTTGAGCTTCAGGAATCTACCCTTCGGTTTGCCATGGACATTTATCCCCAGTCCTCTCTGAATCAAATTTAAAGCTTTCCTCCATTTGATTAGAAATGCTGTCTAAATATCCTATCATCCATGCCAGGTAGACTCACCTCTCCCCTTCCTTCTTCTCAACCTTTGAACTTATATTTTAAGTTACAGCATCGTAAGATATATTCATACTGTCTAGAGAACTCAGCAGTCTGAATCCTCAGCAGTTCCTGCTGGGAAATCCTGGGTTTACTGCTACTTATTGTTCAGAAGCTTTGAACTGACTCATGGAGACACCAAGGCTTCTTGACTTTGAGACCTTCAAACATGAGCAACTCTGTCTACTGCTTTTACAAAAGATACTTTTCCTTTGAAGACTTTCAAAGGTATCCACCTCTATTAGTAAGCAGAAAATTTAGATTGGTTCTGGGTTAACTAACATTTAAGCTCAGGCTAGGTGATCATTTGAAAGGTCTGAGTCCCACCTCATCTTTCATAAGGCTGATACATACTTAAGAGCTCTTAAGAACCAAAGGTTTAGTTGCTTTTAAGTGCCCAGGAACTGTTGTGTGTTGAACTTATACCTGGTTTTTTACTTGGTTTATGCCCACATCTTACTCTGTATGGCTGTATTCAGTTTAAATCATTCTCAGTGTTCGCTTGATTGTTCTTAATTAAGGGAGAATGTTTGGAAACTTGTTGAGTCTGTGTGAGAAAGTAGACTTTAAAGGTCAAAGAAGAATTTTTATATAGAATGTCAGTTGGCATTTGACACATACAGACCAAACACACAATATCAAGGAAGAAAGTAATATATATTAGCTGACAACTGAAACAAAAATAATCGTTTCAATGCATTTAACAAATGAAAAAATTGCAAGACTCTGGCTCCATAGATTGTGGCAACTAGCTAGTGAGGTAAAATTGTAAACAGCTTTATAGACTCTTGGGAAATAATTTGTTTTAACTGTGTGCAGTCATATTCAAATCAATATCTAAAAAATCCATCAGGATGCAGAGAACTGGAATAAATCAGAATTTCAGAACAATTCAGATAATAGATTATTGTTTAAAGCTGACAGGAGATAAGACTTTCACATTTGCATATCTTTTTGGTCCTTCTATTATGAAATTTGCTTATATTAAATTAGTTTGGTTTACTATAAGGATGAAAAGGCACTTAACATTTAAAACAGGTGCAAGGAACTATTACTGATGCTTGTGCTTTGTCCAAGTAATCATTACTATTGCCATAGGTAATGGTCCATCAGAATTTCATTATACCCCACTCTTTATACCTCAGTCATTAAAATTCCCTGTAAAACATTACTGGCCAGGCAATTATGAGCCTAGGATAGAATATCACTCATTTACTCACACAGTCAACCTGGATAAGACCAGTGATGACACTGGAAAAATCTTCTTGTACTTTGACAGATGTACTAGTTAGATAGAGACTTGGTAAACATACCCCAAGTCATTTTTTTTTTAAGAAGAAATGTATGTGCACCTCACTAGCAGCACCAGGAGGAAGAATTTTAGTAGCATGTTTACACTTAACCTCAAACATGTAGCAGCCAGAAAGCTCCAATTAAGCAACCTTAACTTTGGACTGGTGTGGTATATGCTTGATGTGTTTTATAAATAAGGTATCTGAGGGAGAGATGGCTAAGCTTTCCTTTCATGGCTAATCAACTTGTAGAGCATATTCATGAAATAGTCAAGCTTCTTATTTAGGAATTTATTCAGGTAATGGCATAATATTTTGCATGGACCACTTACCCAATAAAAAGTTTTACAAAGCTGAAAATAATATTTGTGAAATATTTTCCTGAGATTTATTTTTCAGTATTTTGCCCACTTCATGTAGGCATTTCTAAGAGTTGAATTTGGCATGAAAGATGTGCTTTCACAATTGTGTGCCCTGTTTTCATAGACTTCATAGACATAGATTTCAAGTTGCTTGTGCTATCTACATTTTAGATACCTATCTCCCAGATAGGGACAAGGAAATATGTCCTGTCATGTAGGACTATTTCTAGGCTTAATTAAATGTTTATAAAATAAGGCATCATTAAAGCCTGACAGAAGATGGAATGAAACTCAGTCCGTTGGGTTTTCAACAAGGAGGATCTGTTTGTAGATGGACAGATGTTGTCAGGCATTCTAGCTAATTACAGTCACCATTATAATTTCATTCACACACATTTTATTTAGTTATTCTTATGTATACAACACCTACCTGATTGGGAAGCAAAAATAGTGGGGGGAGATCAAGGACAAGTAAAGTGCTTTTATCCTGTTCTGCCAAGTCTCACCAACCACAAAGCTGTCTTTGCCCTGGCAGGGCTTGTAGACAGAGCTTAGTGTAGTATTCAGACCCTGATGAAAAGAAATCAGTGCAGAACTACTTAAATGTAAATGTTTTGCCTAGCAAGAGAAAGACTGAAGAGAGTTGTTTGCTCCAGCTGCCTTTAGATTGGCTTGCTAGATGTTTCTGATATCACATCTGTGAAGAACTTCCCATTCTGTGAATGTGTTGCCCAGAACCCCTTGCTTACTTTGAATATTAGGGGGTCAGGCTAATGAAAACCTTATGCTGATGGCTGTCAAACAGATGGAAAAGAATGTGAATGCTATAACATATTTTAGTACTCTTAAAAAAAAAAAAAAAAAAAGGTGGGGAGTCTGATGTATCTATTTACCCTTTATTTTTATTATTGTGTCTGCCATTAGAGCAACTGAGTATGTAACTTAAGAAAGCTATGCCCCAAATTTCTGACTGTTCTTTATCAGAGGAGCTATTTTCTCAAGTTTCTATCAACCAAACCAGTGTACAGTCGATTAAAAATGCACAAAAATTATATATATAAATTCTAAGCACATCATTTGCCATTTAGTTGGAACTGAAACAATGGCATGATAATAAAAAGACATTTCATTATAAACAGGGAAGCAATTGAAGTCTCCCTAGACTGTCAAGTGATGAGTGCAGTATCGTGAATGCAAATGCTTTTTTGCTGCTGATTTCATTGCTTGTCTTCGCTTGGGTATTATCAGCTCAAATGAAGATCAGGCCCTAAATTCACAGAATCCCAAATGCCCCTTTAAAATATTTTCTTACTGCCTTACTGAAGTAACCCTTTACAGAACTAGTCCAAGGTGTTTAAGGGCAACTGCATGTCAAAATACCTTTTAAAAATCTACCTTTTATTGCTTCCTAATTTTTAAAGAATAAATACCTTTAAAACTAATTTTGTGACACTCCTAGTTAGGAGTGTTGCTTTCTGAGGTCTTTTTGCTTGGATTTTCTTAATTCTAAGTAGCAGTGACAAATCATAAGGAGAAATATGGGTCCAAGAGATAGCTGAACATCCTATTAGTCTCAAGAGACTAATTACAAAATCTTTATCCTAGCTGCCTGTTAATGAAAGTATGTTAATTTGCATATCAATACCTTTGTGTTTTCCGATACATTTTTCTAAGGCTTTCTTTTTTCTCCTGATCATAATGTGGGTCTATTCTCTCTTTTTGACATTTAGTTACTTTTAGTATTTTAATAAAATAAACATAGGTGCCACATTTCACTTTTTTCAGAGTGAGTCCCTGAGCTGGCCAGGTATTATTCAGCATATACTGGAGTTACTAAGTTTTATCATTATTCGTTGAACAGACTGTTTGAAGAAGGGTCTTTTGACCCCCATCCTTTGCACAGTTCAAAATCAACTTCATGTACAGCCAGCTTTCCAGAAAAGCCAAATGCATGCACATTTCTTCATTATCATTTAAAAGGGCATAGCTCTCTCCTTTTACATCTAGATGAATCTTTTTTGACATGCACATTTAAAAATGTGCTTACATTATTTTTTTAAGCTGTTCACATCACCACTGTGGCAATGTGAAACTCTGGCTATCAATGTGGTATATATCACAGTAATTAATCCCTTCTTTCACAGCTTCTTGCACTGCTAGTTTTCTGAAACATTCATTTTGTCTCTGGGTTCCCCATTGTGAGTATTTATCTATAGGGGTATTTACACCATGACCATCATTATTATGGTATCTCAGCACCTGCATCCCACATTGGGCTACAAGTCGTAGGTCAAAAATTGTAACTCATCCTTTAAAAGAGCATGAGGGAATAATGTATAATGCGTATGAAAGCAAGAGCAAAATATACATTCCTTTTAGATGATTTTTATTTTCGATTATGGAAACTAACCAGCAAGGAGAGAAGACAAAACACATGGAATTTGATCTGTGAATAAATGAGTACCACCTGCCTCTTGTGCTGTAATTTCAGTACCTTTCAAGAACTCTAGATTCTATCTATGGCTCATGTTCTCTCCCCTTAACTTTGTCAACATGCAGCACTTTTTCTCAGAGCTGTAGATAGGGGTTTTGGCCCACAGGTGCATTATGATAGTGTAAGAAAACCTTGGAAACCATGTGAGGTTTGAAAAGGTCACAGGATTATACCTGGTGTCCCTATCATTGGCTTTATCTTGCTAATTGACAATGCTGTTAAAAACAAAACAAAACAAAACAAAAACAAACAAACAAAACCAAAACCAAACTACAAGAAAATTACTTGTACAAGCAAAGCCCTTTAGTGTCATTTTTGGGGACCTGTGTCTTACCCAATAATTGCAATATCATTCCCCAGGTGACTGAAAGGGGCTATCTGCTGCCTTACATTTTCCTGCTGGCAACTCATGCACTTTCTGTGCAGCATCATGCCTTTTCTCATGCACCTTTACACCATTTGTCAGGTACAGGTATCCTTTGCGTAGCATTGACTGCTTGCTCTCTATCAGTAACACTGAACACAGCTGTGCAAAAATGGTTTTGGAACTGTTATGTGCTAAAGACTAGACTGATCACCCCTCTTACATTCAATAAAGATCATATAACTCTTCCTGGTGATGTTAATGAAAACACCAGAATATAGCAAGCTTGAGCAAATGCTTAAACAGGTAGACCAGGTCATTTCTGTGACTGTCAAGAGAGCAAGTCTGAGAAGCATAAATACAAGATAGAGAAGCACACTGAAGTACACTGAGGACTCTCAGAGCAATAGCAAAGAAATTGTACTCCTTTGGTCTGCAATGTGTTCAGTGGTGGACAGCTTTGCACATCAAAGATATCAGGCTTGATGACCTGTTTTTCTTTCTAAGGAAGAGAAGGCTACTGACCACAGATTCTCACTGATCGAGTGGTTCAAGAAAGGCTGACAGTGTTCTAGGGGCTATTTAGAAAGGAGCAAGTTAGAATGCTGTTGCTTCACTTGAATCTCTACATTAGATCCATTGTGAAACCAAAACTAACATATAAATCCCTTTAGAGTATGTTTGCTTCTTCCACAAAGCAAGAGAGAAGGCTTGGGAACAATGTGTTCCTTTATAGAGATTTTACAAACAAAATCATTGAAGGTAAGTGGGGAAAAAAAACAGTTTCTGAAAAGTACACTATATTATTCCTTCTTATTCATGTAAGATCACTCATGCTTTTCCCAACTTGTCTAGTAAATGCATAAGATTAACTAAGTCCTTTAGTGTTTAGGTTTGCTACAAATTTGCTCAACTCATGACCAATTTCAAGGCTGTAATAGAAAAGCTGAATCAGCTATGAAATGTAACTTTTGACTTAATTATATTAATTGACATACCTATGTATAATTTTTCTGAGTATTTGGTGTAATTGCTTCAAATGACATTTAATTTGTCACTTGAAGTACAATAATTAGAAACAGTTCATGAAAGAAAGTCATTGGAACTTCAAATGAAACATTTCAAGGTATAATTATTTTGAATGTTATAACACTGACTAGCTACACTCATGGGGCTGGAGAGCCAACACTGCCAATGTTAACGTCTATGGACTGGTCGGTCTTCATTACACAGGGCACATACTCACTTATTTGCAATTGGGGGAATAACACTATGTGAGAAGGAGAAACTGCATGCTAGTTTCTCCTCCCGTAGGCTAGAGACAAGCCGCCTGTGCAGAAATGTTTGTCACCCAAATCTCATTAGAAATCAATGGAAAACATTCCATCAGACTCAGCGGGAGCTGAATTGATCCACAAGTATATTTTTGGCTCTGCTGGTGATGTTTGAGAGGCATGTAGCTGGCTGATAGAGCAGCTGCTTGATGTAAATAGTCCCCACTGAAACAGTGCAGTGCTAGGGTGGCTTCCACATATCTGCACAGCACCAGTGCCTGTTCCTTGGGAAAAGCCTCCAGCCCCACCCCACCCCAGAGAGAGGCAGGAGAGCAGAGCAGAGGGAAGAAATTAGCAGCAGCCTTAATGAACTTAACTGGCAAGAACAGCGACACAGCTAGGGAGGTATTGCCCAACATTGCATAAAAATAAATAAATCGAAACCACAGAAAATTAAAGGTCGAAAAATGAAGGTGAATTTCCTCTATTGCTCCAGCCAGAAGAGCATGCAACCACTCAAATCTGGAGGTCCTGCACATTTGCAAGAAAAGCTACTGTAGCCCATGACATGCCAGTGATGAACCAGTTTGCTGGGCACTGGCAGGGAACTGTCTTCTTAAAACACTTGGGCCAGATATCTCAGTGGAACCTGTCCCTTGGAAAACTGATCAAGGAGTGGCTTGCTCAGCTTCTCAGCCTCAAGTGCCAAAAAGCTCAGATGCTGAAATATGATGGCAAGACCAAGGTGCAGTGCCATGGGTCCTCATTCTGCCTGAACTCTGCAAGCTCCTGAAACGTAACCCGTTCTGACAGCAGTAAATGTCAGGGGCACAACTGGATGAAGTGCATGATTTCAGCTTTAGGAACAGACAAACAATTTCAGGTTTATTTAATTGCTGAGCACAGCATTTCTGTGAAGTTATGTTTTAAACCCAGGTACTAGAGAGAGCTCTTACAATAAAAAATCAGGGATAGCTGTGTTTTAACATTATCAGTCTGAATGTTGACCTAAAAGCTTTAAAGAAACTCCTAGCATTGAAATCATACCTAGAGACTTAAATGATGTGGGTATACCTAGGACTGTTTTAAAACTGTATGCCCACCTTCAGAGAGAGATTTTCCTTTGGATGACAAATCAAGTCAGAAGCTGTGCTGCAGGCAAGAGAGTTAAGTTTCAGGAGCCAGAAAACACAGTTCTTGGGCTTCTCCGTTTAAAGTTACCCCTTTTCTCTGTCACTTAGCCCTTCAATTCGGTACAATATGAGGTATTGGCAGAGGGAAAGAGGAGTGAAGGGGTTGTCTGGAGCTGCTCTTACCAGTGCTGCACTCTAAAGGAGGGTGTTAATTCCCTCACCTCTTGTCAGCTCTGACTGTGGCCACTGCTACCCTGTTAGGTCCGTAAGAGATCCAGACTAGCCTGTAGATACAGTTCTGTAACCACACATACTTATGTTTTGTTGCCTTTAATGAATGTTAATAAGAGTCTAAGCTAATGATTTATGCTACATGAAGTCTGCTACATACCGTTTGCCTAGTAAATAATTGAAAATATTTTGGTTTTGGCATCCACAGCAAACTTTCCCTATTAATCTTGGTTTCAGAGGAGCAGGCTGCTGGTGGGTGAGGAAAGGGGGACAGCAATAGGAAATTTTAGGGGTTTTCTGAATGGGCTAGTAATCTCTGAAAAGCCTAGTAATCGAGCCTTCACCAGAAGTGCTTACATAAAAGCCAGCACTGGTCTGGAGATGCAAAGTGCAGTTCAGTTATAGCTAAGGGCCAAAGTAACCAGGCAAGCTCAGATTTACATCACTACGCTATGCCAACAGCACAGCTGCATCAAATTACTGTCTTCAAAACAGGAAGGACTGGAAGCTTGATTACAAGTGCTACAGAGACGACGAAACACAATCTCATCTGTACATTGTGTATGAGATCTCTTTTTCCCCTTGGAGAAATGATTAGTAGAAGGAACTAGTCCACATAGGAGAGGTCCTAGTCTTCTGTAAACAGGTCTGGTTGTTTATTTGTCAATATGAAAGTGCAAAACAAACTGTTTTTCAGAAAATGGTGAACTGAAGGCAAAAAGTTTTATTTTTGTCCACGAACATTAAAGTGTGTCACCCAGCTTTTAACAAATGGTAATGACCTATATACACAGTGCTTAAGGATCTTGTCCCTCCAGCATCTGACCCGCCTGAGCTGATTCCTGTATTTCCATTCTGATGCAATAACTTTAATTGGTCTTTGTGTAGGTGGATGTCCTGGCCTGTAGGACAGCAGGTTCAGGGCCTTTGTGTTTTTCTTTTCTAATAAATTAAACCTCTACCTGAGCCCTCACATACAATTAATTTTCATTTTAAGAGTGTATCCCAAAGGACTTTCAAAAGTACTGAGCCAATTATTAGCTATGTTAGCTTAAATGCAAAATATTGCACTGGCACGACAAAACTAAATTTGACTAGTTGAGTCTGACTTCATTTTTATTAGCCACTCTTTGTTTGCTCTGTTATTATATATTTTTTTAGACTTTTGAGACGTTGCCTAAGATTTCATTGTTTGTGCAGCATCTGAGCTTCAATAAGATGGAAGGCTAAAAATGAACATTGGAAAAATCATAGAAACACATTAAAATGGGCAGTTTCAGAAATTCTTTTTTCTTTGTATACTTACCAAATACCTGACCATTTCAAATATGTATATCCAATTTCTTTTCTATCTCCTCTTTCTTTTCCTTGTCTTCCTTCTGAAACTGAGCAATCAGTTTGTGCCACGCAGCTTCCTTTGCCCTATGGGACTTGTACGACTTGAGTAATCTCTTGCATCTTTCTACTGGTTCTATTTAAGCCTGCTGATTTTCTCCCTGGGTTTCTACTTCTCCTTTAGCCTTCCATCCCTTGTGACTTTGCGATGGTACTATACCAGTAGGAATCATAATTTGCTGCTGGCATACCTGTGCTTGCTAGTTAACTGTTTCACAAGATTAACTGGGATACAACAAGTATGTGAGACTAGCTACAACCTATGGAGCTTTGCTACCTGTCGCAGTCACTACTGCAAAGTCTGCCAGAGAAGGATGTGACATCAGTTAACAGGGAGGCCCATGCTGCTCCAACTAGATCATGACTAAACACAAAAGCTAAGACTAAGCCAGTTCAGCAACTCCAGTTTTGTGACTGGAGTGGGGACATAAGCAAAGTGCCATGCCTGAGCACCATGACTATAGTCTCATTTTATTCAGTATTGATCTTAAAGGCTGTGATATTTACTCTTATATGATTGCCTACGTACAAAAAATGAGTGTTTACATTTTTAACTTAAATTTAACTTAATTTAAATTTTTAACACTTCAGAATGCATGTACTCTCTCTTGTTCCTTTTTTTTTTTTTTTTTTTTTAAAAACCCAGTGTCTTTTACTAGGTCTTGATAATATCTCTCCTACAAAGATGCAGAATTTGCCAAGGCAAAAGAGTTTATTGCCATGAGTTGGCTATACTCAGCAAAGGTCTGCACAGAACACTACTGAACTTCATGTACTATAAGCCTTTTAGAGTGGAAATTTACTGCAGTGTCTCACCTTGAGGAGAGAACCAAAACAAACTTACTAGAACAGTAATTTAAAGACTGAACTTTAAAGGGAAGGGAGAGAAATAAACTACCTACCACTCCTCCTAAATGGTCAGGATCATGTGAAAATCAATAGACTGACCTCTTTCTTCCTTTTTTTCTTAATACTGTAAAAAGTCCAGCTGTATCTGTGCAATTGCTTTTAACCAGAAACTGTTGGAGGGCAAATGATCATGTATGTGATGTGATGCAATAGGTCCATGGCCAGATCCCACCCCAGAGGGTGGTGGGCTGCTGCCCAGCTCTGGACTGCACTGTTATGGTCACTGAAGGATTTCTGAGGCCACCAGCTCTGTTCTGCTCTCTCAGGGAGCCTATCTGCTTGCACACCTCTTGATTACCTGAAACCGGGGCAGACATAGTTGGAGCTCCCTTGCTGGCTCCATGGAGGAACTCTGAACAAGGGAAACACGATCTGTGAGGTGGAATTTCCCGACTACTGCTCATAGGTTTTAATGTAATGCTGAATAAAATTTTCTAAAGCCTTCATTTTCTGATCTCTTCTTTAAAAACTGTATATATATAAGAATAAATCCAAGATATCCAAGAAATCCAGCTCCAAGTTTTGAAGCTCCTCTCTAATTACAGTATCAGTAATCTATCCAAAAAATGTAACATGCAGCTGCAAACTTTACAAAGTCTGGAGGGTTTGTCAAAGAACAGACCACAACTGGCTCACCTATGAAGTTAAAGGAAATGTGCTCTCTGACAAGAGATGTTGAAATGGGGGGTAAGAAGCAGAGTCTTAGGGTTTAGGTAAGGAAACTGCAGAGCCCAGGAGCATCCTGGCCAACTGAGAAGACCTAGAATCAGCTTGCCAGCTGGGAGAGGGACTGTACTGAGTTGACATATGCCTGGGTGGAAAAAGAGGTTGTCCTGAACTTGGATGATCTTGAACAGGTTTATTCATTAATGGGTGAGTGTGTATGACTGGAGAGGTAGATTTGCCAGAAACATTTTTTTAAAAAAATTTCTTCATAAATAATTCACTGACACTGAGACTCTCCTCAAGAACGTAGCAATAGTGATGCAAGCCATCAGGAGATGTGTGCCAAGTTTGGGATAGTGTGTCTGGATGAAATTTTAGGAAGTGAGCCTCCTGAATATGATCAACCAGTGTAAGGAGCATTTCCTGAGATATGTAAGAACAAGATTGATGAATCCAAAGGGAAATTTGAAATTGGGTTCCTGTGTCCCAAATACTTTACTCGGTATAATTGCCAGTCTGATAACTTCTCCTTTGAGGAAAAAATATGCAGAGTTGTTTTTTTGTCCAGTCTAAAACAGGACATTTTAAAAAATATTTAAAAGTTTGGAAAGGATAGGCAGTTGGTTTTCTACTAAGTTACACTGCATGTAGATATCACTGATATGTTCCCTATGGAGTCTGAAAGTGAAAAGCATCCTTCTACCAGTCTTACTAAATAAACAGAAGCGACTTTTGGGACTTTATATTTTATAAAAAGCACAAGACCTGTTTCCTTATTCTGCTCTTCCACCTAGAAGTCATTAAAATCGAGAGCAGTATATCTGGACAGAGAGAGCACTGTGGCTCAGTTCAGTGAGTACTTTCTTGATATGGTCCAACCTCTACACAAGGCTGGCAGAAGTAGTTTTTGAATTACTCTGTAGCTTATATAGTACCCAAGTGCTTTGTTTTTCATTGAAAGACTGATATAAACTCTTTTGATCAAATAAACACTTGTTCAAGAAAAAGACTGGAAAGCTGCTATTTAAGAGGAAAATGACTGGCTTATAAAGATTTCTATTGAAATGTACATTACTGTTGCACTGTGTGTTACTCTTTTAAAAGGAAAGGTAAAATAAAATTTTACACGTTTTTAGCTATTCCCATGAATTAATGTTGAAGTGTAAGACCAAGGTGTTAACAGCCACAAAACAGACAAGCTGTTCGCACCTTTGGGAAGCTGATGTGCTCTATGGTACCTTGATAAGAACAATAACAAAGGTGTGGGTTTGGGGTTTTTTAATACTTTTATTCACAAACTCAAATGAGTGAAGCTTTAAAAGAAAACCACTGAGCAGAATAGTAAACTAGCTTTTCTCCAGGACAACAGAAAAATGGCTACTTTAATAAGAAGCAAACATAAACCACTTATTATGTTCATTCATGTCTGTATGTTGGTTCTGAATGCCAAAAATTACTTAAAAACCATTTTCCTGAAGTAAAAACATATATCAGAAGCATCATTCTCATTTCTACTAAATGCAGCAGCTGCTGGCATGCTATTGGCACTTACTTAAATTATGTTGAGTTCTGTTGATAGCACTGAGGAAAAGGATGTATTTTCAAATAGTAAAGGAAGAGATGCTAGTGCTACTGTTGTTTATGAATCGCACAAACTGTGGTTAGTGGTAGTGTGTGTGCTGCCTTGGCTTGTTATTGCCACTGGGAGGCTGTGGTATAGCTGTGTGTTGGGAGAAGGATTACCCCAAACCATAATGGATCCCTGGTGGAAAGTTGGTCATTGTGTAAGAAATGAGAATCCGGCTCCAAATATGTAACAGAGGGAGCTTAGATCATAAACAGCATATAACCAATGCAAACATTAGAAGCGCAAGAATCTTAAAAAAAAAAAAAAAAAAGATTCAGTATAAAGCTGAGCTCAATAATGACCATAATAAAATGGTGTTCTTTCTTAGAGCACCTTATACATTGTTTATACAAAGATTTACTTCTTTGATATCTCGTTCTTTGCTCTGGAGGTTTGGGTTGCTTAGGTTAACTCTTCAGGACAGGGATTGTGGGGTTTACTGCCCCAGAATCTGGCTTCTTTGGAGGCAAAGGAAGGGGCACACTGAAACTTCCCCATCAGTGCTGGGAGGATTGTTACTATTATTCACTTCCTATTGGTACTTCTTCTGCCTTCAAAAAAGGGGCTCCTCTAAGTCATGCCTTTTGCTAAGGCAGCAAAAAGGGAGAAATAAAAGTGTTGTTTTGCAAAAGAGCTCAGGAGCTGGGAGTGTCGCTGCGCTGTTGTGTTCCCTGGGCAGCTGCTGCGGAGCAGGGAGACGCTGTGCAGCCACCAGCCTCCACTGTTGCGCAAGGACTGCTCACTTCCAAACCATTAGGAACTGCTTCTTCCTCAGCTTATTTCCTTAGAAAATTAAATCATAATTGTGGCTTACAGATGGATGGCATCACTTGTATTTGCCATCTTACACTCATTACTATATGTTGGTTCAGCTATAAGGCTGTGGCTGGGCAGCAGGCAGGAAAGCTGCCTTCTTGCTGTGGCCTGGGTGTTTATTCCAGACCAGGTGAGACTTCTGCGATAGGGATTGGGTATCCAAAGGCATCTGAACCCCCTTAGCAGGGAGAAGCCTGCAGCTATGGGGCATGTCCCTGTCCTCATACCTGACTGCAGCGCAAGGGGAGATCCCTGAGAAAAGCAAAGAGCAACGCCTACACTGCAGAGGAGACAGTGATCCCATTCCTATGGACAAGGGACTGGGAGTCTATTGCAACTTAGGAAACTACTAGAAATGGATGGAGTAAAAACTGAAGAGAAGGATCTCTTCTCCAGGTAGCCAGAGAGAGACACTTTTGTTTCATGCAGATGAAATTTCCTATGTTTCAAGGGTTGTTTGTGGTCTCATAAAATATATCTGTAGTAACTGGATGTCTGTCCTTTTGGGTGCTTTCCTGAGAACAAACATTCTGGCAAGTCCAGCCAGAGCACCCACCACAGCATGACTAACAGAGGGACCACTTCCAGCAGGTCAGCTTGCTAGAGCAAGGCATCATCTGTTACCCAGATGTAGGACCTGTAATGGAGAAGTATGCTTTTTTGTTTTTGTTTTTGTTTTTGTTAGCATCAACAAGCCTTCTCTGAAGTCCATTTACCTATAGGTGTAGACCACGTCTGAGTAGATTAACACACAACAAGGTCAGATGATTATAAGAATCTGCTGTTCATCTGGAGAAAGTTCAAGGGGAAAAGATCTGAGGGAAGGGAGCTGTTAGATGTGAGCTGATATTTCTCTCACTTAATAAACCTGTGCCTAGAAAAAGTGGGAACTAACTACTAGAAACAGGAAGATCTGGTTAGGAAGGAAATGTCCTGGTCCTTAGGAGAGATAACTGTTGGTTTATGAATTGTGATTGATTTTGAACTTTGTTGATTCAACTGCTATGTACTGTTGGGATGAAACACCTCGAAAGATTTTGAGCAGTGATGTTTAACCTTTCCAGGGAGCTTTAGAGAAGCCAGCAATCTGCAGAGACTATTTCTGCACTAGAAGGAATTGTGTTACCCTTCAGAAAGTGAATTTATGCCCAGAAAGAACTGAAAACTGTGACTTGGAGGGATCAATAGAAAATAAGGTCACAGCTGAATGAAGTTCTCAAAAGTTTCCAGTTCTTACTTGCTCAAACCTCTCTCTTGCCTGAGGCCAACTCCATCAGCATTTTCTTGGACGGTGAAGCTATAAGCAGCATACTGTAAGACAGTTCTGCTGTGATTAGATGTAAGGAAATACAGGGCTGTCGGTTGTCAAGGCACTACTGGTATTTTAATTTGAAGTGTCACTCAGTCTCCTTGAGCTGCTTTGCGTTGATACAGAATAAAATAGGAGAGGAATGAGTTTCGAGAACAGAGAGGAATCGTTCAGTGGGCTGGAAGAAGGGAGATCTCAGAAGGAGGCAATGACTTTAGAAGACCCAGCCTAGCCTCACTAGCAGATTTGTCCATGTGCAGTGTCCCTCCACCCTCACCTCCCTTAAACTCTCCTTGCTGCACCAAGGAAATTGTCTGTGCAAGGGCTGGCACAGTTTAATTCCCAATGAATCACATAAAAACTGATTTAATGAAGTGTCCCTTGATCTTATGTGTATTACTGAGGCAGGGTTTTTTCCACTTGCCTGGGGCTTTCTGAAAAGGCTCAATTGCTTTTTCACCTGAGTTCTATTCTAGCTTATTCTCCTAGTATTTGTTCCTAATGAATGTGTGACATTTATTCCTACATCTTTCCACACTCCCATCCCTAACTTCCTCTCTTTCCTGAGGTGAAATTTTATCATTTTCCTTACTAGGTAAAATAGAAAAAAAAAAATATGCAGAAAGTCTTAACGCTTCCCAGAGCTAGCAAGTTCTTTTAATTCTTTCTATTATGACAATATGACAGATTCTTGCACTTCCCTGACTCCCAGTGGAAATAGCAGGCTCTGAGAAGACAGAAAGAAGGGTATAAAGGCAGAAGGCATTTACTCTTAATGATGATTTTTCTAATGAGAGTTTTTAGTGGTGACATTAACAAACTGCTCTCTTGAAGAATTTCCTGGGGGCTTCGGTGTCACTACATGCAGCATCAGCTAGGTGACAAGCTTTCACCGCCCCCCCAGTCACTGTGGAAACAGCATCCTCAGCAGACACGGGTCTGCACTCTCATTTTTGTCAGAGTGATGGTGAATGCCAAGTGAAGGATGCAACACAGCAGCTTTCTTCTAGGTGTTTATTTCTAGGAGTTTACATCTTTTACTTGCTATTTTTGGTGCAGGGGACATTAGAAAAGAAAGAAAAAAAAAATAATAACCTCATATTGAGGGATTTAAACATTTTTGCAAATCTTAATTAAACTTCTAAATCTGCACTCCAGACAGCTAAGCATTGCAAAAGGTAAGATGAAGTGTAGAGAAGTCAAGGGACTAATCCAAGGTCAGTGACAGAGTCAGGAGCAGCCCCTAGGGGGTTCACTCTGCTCCTCTGCTGGTGGTAAATCATTGACTGTAATTCCATTCTGGTCAGCATATTTCTCCCAGTCTGAGACCAGTGAGAGCAGAGAACTTGCCTTGAATCTGAGCCATCTTTATCTGGCCAGCAGACAGCCTTTAGCTCCTGATGATAGTTGTGTTATGCATTTAATTATCTTATCATAACCCTTTGTTATCACAACTAGGATAGTGATGATTTGGTCAAGGAAAGACAAAGACAAGAAGGAAAAGTTAATGCAGAAAAAGAATACCCAGATGTGGAAGTGAGCCAACAGCGTGTCAGACTATCTGTCTGAAACCTCTTTCTAGGAGCCACATCAGGAAAACAAATGTTTAAATAAAAATATGCCATATTCAGATACTTGGAAAAAGTGTTTGTAGAAACCAAGCACCCAGTGAGTTTGTTAGAAATCCTCTCACAACAGTCTTTTGTTAGTCCATTACCAAAATCAACAGAACAGTCTGCATCCTTAGGCAGATGCATAGATCTGGTGCAGATCCATTGTATGAGGAACGCCTCAAGCAGTGTCCCAGCTTGCCCAGGGGACTGGGGTACAGGCACCCACTGGAGTCCTACAGGAAATGGTACCATGGCACTTGGATATTGGCAATGGTACCCTTGGCACTTGGATATTGGAGGCTGCCTGTCATTTGAATTGTGGCATGGTTTTTTGAAAGAGGTTCTAAGTTCTATTTTGCTTTCTTGGAAATATCAGACCATCACTGTCTGAGAAAGCCATTTTCCATCTAGCTTTACTCGTGATGCTTATCATGAACCATAGATTAACAAGTGATTAAAATTGCACTACAGCAAGTATGTAAGTGTAAATCTGAATGATGCATGATTACTCTGAGCCAGTAGACATGTACAAATAATTGGCCTTTAAAGTTCATTAGTCAGTTTTATTACAAATAGTGAATTTGCATGATGTTTGTAAATTTATGCAACCGGGCATAAGTGATGACAGCATTCCACTGACTAGGCAAAGCAATTACAAAAAGCACATCCGCTACTTGAAATGCCAATGCAAAACACTTGTTTTAATAATTGGTCATAGTGTTTTAGTCCTGGGAGTGAGAGCTGCTAAACTCTTTAGTTACAGCAAGTGGCATAGACAGGCAAAGTGTCCCAACATACTGAACAATTGCTTCCAAATTGTTTTCACCATTGATTCACTCCCACTCTCAGTATGTCTGAATTAGAAGTAGAAAGCTTTTGAATTGGAGCTGTTAGATTTACCTTTTCCTTTGGATGCTGAAGAGCCTCTCTGTGACTGCCACAGAGGATTTAGCTATATAGTGCTATTCTCTATATGTGAATCCAATAAGAACTAAAAGATAATTGGGGGGATTGTAGAGGTTATAGTGTCATTAGTACTGATCTGTTCCTCTCTGGGCTTGATGAGAAGATTAGCACTGGAGGTAAAGAGGAAAACACTCAGTTTTATTTTGAACATGGATTAATCTGTTAGGTAGTGAGAGAAGATAAACCCCATCTCCCATCTATTTTCCTAGCCATTACTGCTATATTTAATCTATGCACATCTACTTTTGAACTTGTAGAAAGTGACCAGAAATGTCTTGGTCAATTAAAAATTAATTAAGAGATAAGATCCATGTGTGATTACACTGAAGGGTTGCGTGCCCACACTGCCTCCAGATAAGGACTGCTGCAGCATGTTTTCCATTTCCAGGTTATCCATAATTCCAAGCTAAGAAGCCATATACTTAGGGATACCAGAACCAATACAGTACTGTCAGCTTGAATCCATTTCCTCATTGCTTGCTCATCTCAGCTCCAATGTGAGACAATTAACATACCATATGTTGCACTCTTCATTAGCCAATACATCTGACAGTGCTCCTAAATGCTGTGCATAACATAGCTTTTTATGTGCTTGCACACAGCTGCATTAATAAAATCTAAGGAGGCAGGTGTGTGTATGCGCGTATATATAGATGTACGCAGGCATACATGGCAGCTCAGTTATAAGAATGGTAAACACTCACAGCAGAAACAAACCAATGACGAGTGAACCATAAAAAGTTCAGTTGAGACAAACTTATAAAGACTTGAAGGGTTCTTTGAAAGCAGATTGTATGCTCCTAAAATTTCCATTATTTCACTATAATGGCAAAAATTCTTGCATTAGGTTAAAGATCTAGTAGCATTCTGCACTATGTAGAGAATATCTCACATGATTGAACCAAATACAGCCCTTCCAGTTAAATTGCTTCATTGCTTATATTCATTACAATTTGAACTTAAATACAGAAAACTTCCAACAACTGGAAACATATGAGCTTCAAGCACAAATTCCTTAACTTATGATAATAGCAAAAACCTGGGAGCCACTAGCCTGTGCTAGATTTTGTTCCCGTCTAGCCACGTGCACCACCAGCTTAATTGTCAGATAGACTGTAACAGGTAATAGTGGTTCAAGGCATAAATGCTACCTCACTGCACAGCAAAGCACTCATCAAACCAAGTGGGTAAAATGGTGCTGACCACATGGCACCCAAAAAGCTTCCTCTGTCTCTTGAAGTGATCACCTTTAAGACAGTTTCTGGTCCATTGGTGCCTTGACTAATGAAGGCACTCTGAGGTGCACACTGCACACTGCAGGGGCTCTCCCAGTGTCAAAGGCACTTCTCTGTCCAAGTCATATTCTGAGTGGTGTTTAATGTTTCCATATGCCCTATAAAGAACTAGTAGGAGTTTTCCCTTTCTGAGCAAACATGTTAGGAGTATCTGATGTCAGAGTTGCTTTTGGCTTGTCAAAGTGACCCAGACTGAGCTCATTCTGGGTTAAGGTTTGGATATATTTTTTAGAAGTAAACAGAATCTACCTTCAGGATAACCCACGGGAAGTCACATTTCAGTACAAGAGTGAACTTTTCAGTCTAAGTCTCCTTCTGGTCTTCTCAAGTCTTCTTCCTAGTTAAACTATTGCTTAATTACATATGCTTCAAGTGGCAAATGGAGGCTCAGTACCCTGAGTGTAGAAGTGATGTAACTGTCCTGGTCTAAGTGATGCAGTACTGTCGAGTCACAATGTGGACACGTGCACTGCATTGCCTGCAATGCATTTTGAATAACAAGGGTTGATAAACTGATGATTAAACCTGGTGACCATTCAATTCCAATAGCAAAGTCAGCCATAGAAAATGAATACCATCTCTTTTTGCAAAAGGAAATGCTTTACTTGGGCATGAGCCATGACTGTTGTGGCTAAAGGATGACATTACATATTACTGTACATTTTGTGTTTTCACCACAAGGGATCAGATGAGTATCTGAACAGATACAAACACAGCTGAAAAATGCAGGCTCTCATTTCAGATGCTTTGAGCGTAATCACTGGGTAATCATCATGAGTAAGAAGAATCTTCTGCCTTTTTTACCTTACAAGGCTTTTCAGAAGCATGGGCTTGTTTTAATTCCATGGGAAGCTCTTATCATAGGGGAAAAATTGGTATCGATACAGTGAATCATTTCAAGCTGCTGCTGAAGTTATCTCTTAAGTTATTAACAAAATTCATCTTGCAAAGTTGCTATTGCTGTTTGTGTTTTTGTCTTGCTTTTACAATAGGCTGCTCTTCTCAGTTAATTCACTCATGTAGTAGGTGTTTTCTAATCTTAGCTTTACAGTAGAGGGAAAAGACTCTATTCTCCTCTTCAGGTGAAGGATTTTGTCTTCTGAAAGCACAATGAGCATTATAAACTCGCTTGTAGCATAGATAAGTTTTTATCAGGGTAGAATTTAATTTCTGCAGTATAGATGATTGATTGGGTGTTTTTTTCTTTTCTTTCTTTCTTTCTTTCTTTCTTTCTTTCTTTCTTTCTTTCTTTCTTTCTTTCTTTCTTTTCTTTCTTTCTTTCTTTCTTTCTTTCTTTCTTTCTTTCTTTCTTTCTTTCTTTCTTTCTTTCTTTCTTTCTTCTCTAAAAAATATCTTCAAGGAAAACAGCAGCTATAGGAAGAAAAAAATAGATTAAAGGGAACACCCTTTGACTATCCAAAGGCTAGACTACACTTAGGACAGTTTATGAAGGCTACATTTCATCATGGAAACATTCTTTTATAAACACAGATCTGTTGAAGAACGTTTTTCATGAAACAGGTCATACACAGTGGCTGTATACAGCTTACTAAATTTTGGTAGTATGTCTGGAAGGCAAAGCCAATATTTGTTAATAGAAATAGGAACAATTAAGTAGGCCATTAAATCCTACTTTCTGTGAAATATTTTGACCGCTAGTTGTAAAGTTCCTGACAGATTTGGATACTGCATTTTCCGTTCAGGAGAAAAGATTTTTCTCTTCATGCAGTCTGCAGCACACTATTTCCTGCCATGTAATAACGATGCCCTAAAATACCTTGTTAATCTGAATGGATACTTATCGTTCTCAGGGAACCAGCTCCTTTCCATATAACACTCTTACAACATCCAGTGCTAGCAAAGAAAAGCGCTTCATTTACTGCTGTCATCCCAGTTTAAAGGAGCTTTTAATGTCTTCACAGTTGCCCTATAATGACTGTCAGGGATTTTCAAAGATGTAAGCTGCTTTACCTGAAATGAAAATAAACAAACAAATCCTTTTTTAGTGACTGTACTGGATCTTTCTTTTTCAAATAAACCCCTGGTTTGTGCTACATTTCCAATTCCCTTAATCATAGCAGTTGGACAGAGGGTCACTGTGTGTCACTTGCCCTCCAGCCTTTTCAGAGCATCAGGCTGTGTGTCAGTTCACTGTGCCCTGGCCAAGGTGGCTAGGGCAATTGATGGGACTGCCAGACCTAAAATAAAACAACTGCCCTGCAACTTGGCTTTCAGGAGAGAAAACCAAAGCAAAGGCATTTTGGTTTTCTTTTCCTTCAGGACTTTAATTTGAGGTGGGAGACTGGGAAGAGAAGGTGGGGATGGAAGGAGGCACTGCGGAGCTGTATGTGCCAATCCAGTGCCTGGACCTTACTTGCATCCTGCAGCAGGGAGAGCTCTCTCTGCAGATCCATTCTTGATCTTGCTGCAGACGAGGTCCTACAATATTTCAGGCTCATATCATACTACTTTGTTCTAATGTTATGCAGATTCTTTTTTTCTGTAAATGAGCTGTGTTTATAGTGACTGCACACACACAAAAACCTCAGTATTGTTTCAGGGTTTTTTTTTAACTGCCCACACTGTTGTTCAGAAAACCCTGTAGGAACAGAATGGGAACCACTGGGCCTGGCTCCAGACTTTGGCAGCCTGGTTATTAAGGGGTGAAGGAAAGGGGTTTTATAAACTTCAATAAACAGTTACTTTAGTTAATAGTCTGAGTCTTGATTATTCACCCCATTGTGACTTACACTGATTGCAGGGAGGGTTGTATTATATCCAGACTGAAGGCAGGAGGTTATGTTTCTGCTGAACTCAACAAAAGGTGGATTGTGTGCTTGTAGTACAGTTGCTTTGAATAGAATCTGGACCCATATGTTGAAACTGTTCTGGTCTCTAATTAAAGACTAGTATCTCTGCACTGCACACTGAGTTATTTTGAGGCAGTGAGAATGCCACAGCAGGGAGTGTACTTGGAGAGTTGGTACTGAAGGCCTCGTTACACCCTGCATTAAAGATATGTGAGTAACTGTGAAAGCTTCAACTTCACCTGAAACTGTACTTTTTTTTTTTTTTTTCTAAGGACAAAAAATACACCAAATCTTTTCAGTAATTAAAACTTGTGTTGGATTGAATGGAACAGAGGATGTTTTGAAGGCTATTTAACTCCTCTTTGAAATAAAGCAAATAAAATGTAGGAACAGAGTAAGACTTTCAAGGAGATTTGTGTGCTGCTAACAGAAGAGCAGCTAATTGTGCTGATACTTTTGTCTAGATCAGCAGGTGTCACTGATCCACATTTTATATTCTTCCAGAAAAATTGTTACCCTTCCTGCTTTCTTTATCCTTGCAATACAATCTTTCATGTGCGTCATTTGTAAACAAAGCCAATGTCATGGCTTCAATCTATTCATAGAACTGGTAAAGATCTTCTAGTCTGACTTCCTGACCGTTTATGGGCTACTTCAAGCCATCAGGACTCTACAGTGCCCAATAAAGGAAGACTTTTGTAAGTACACCCTCCTGAATACATTTAGCTGGATCTAAAGTCATCGTGTGAAAATTCATCTTGTCAAGCTCTAGTCACCAAAAATGAGTCCAGTCAAAGCTGCAGTGAAATGCGGAGGGTGCAGAGAGTTCTTCACGTCATGTAGCTCTAAACTTGACAGTTTTCAGGACTACCCCTATGTGATCTTTATATCAGATGGCTAATGCTACTTGAGCTAAATACCAAGGGATCAGATTTTCGACAGTGATGAACATTAAAAAAAGACTGCATTTAATATTAAATTTGAATTCATCAGAATTAAACTAAGAATTTCTGACTATAATCAAACCTTTTGCCAAATAGATTCAAGAATATTTCAGTACTTAGCTTCATAGGAGCAAATTATCAGTTTTACAATATGTCCAGGCTTCTTTCTGTCTTCATTTTGAGAAACTAAGGAAACATCATTCCATAAGGCAAGTTGTGCAGTACTTGAAATACTCTGGCTGTGCAGGTTAGGATGATGTGGAGTAATATGCCGTTTTGGAGACAAGCCCCTGATCGACTCCTCTTGCTGCGTAGGTTCACAGAGTAGTGGTGGTGTGCACAAACCAGATTGCTCATGGAGAAATTAATGTGGAAGACCTGCTCCAGTTGCATATGAAATATGTTCTACCTCCTTATGTGGACATCAGATTCAAACTTGTCCTTCAGACACCTTCAAATCACATGAATGTTAACGATACTTTAGGAAATCTTCTTAAATCTAGCCCTAAGTAAAACCCAGGAAAGTTATCATGGAAGTAGGAGCATCAGCAAGAACTACTTTGATTTACTGATCCACTACTGTTGTGCTGAATTACACATCACTGCAGCCATTGCCTTTGTGGCTCTCCTGTATATCTTCTTCCATTTTCATTATCCTTTCTAGTCCTAGAAAACAAGGCCAGGTGAGACACAGGGAAATGACATATAGGTTTATTTCATACTTGAAACCAGGACCAGTTACACCTGCACAAATGTCCCAGTGGTTGTTTAATCATTGTTTTGGTTTGTATTTTTTGACAGGTTTTTTTTTCACCTTGAACAGTGAGGACATTTCCACAATCTCATACAGATAAGAATCAAGTACTCAGAATTATGTTGTGCATTCTTGTACTTATCCTTCTAATCCTAGTTCTTTCTCCTTCTTTCATACATTACACAGTCCTATTAATTATACTTGTCTCTGTATTGTACTAAGAGTTCATGCTGAACTTTTATCCACTGCCTCATCTGGCTTCACTTTGTTTTTCCAGATCTGCCGGTAGAGCCTGCATATTATTTTATTAAAAGGGACAGAAATTACCCCACTGTGCAGGTTCCTGCATTTTCACAATGCCCTTATTCCTGTTCTGCACCTGATACTGTGCCATCAATACACTTTTCCTGAAGCAACTGTTTTTACTAACCACCAGATGCTTGATAAAAATGTTAAAGTATGTGACAGAGGATCATACATACAGTTTACCTTAAAGACACACTATGAAGGAGTGTCTATTCATTACAGTGTTTAAGTTTCCTGTTTTAGAAAATTGCATTTCTTATGAAAGAAGTAGTAGAAGGTCACTTATTTGTATGTTTCTTTGCTGTATACCAAAGTTTGCAAATTATCCTTGGTAGGCTACTAGAAGTCTGCTTCTGCTTAAAAAAAATCACACAGTGAGAAAGCTATCATCTTTAGGTAGCCCGAGTTACCTGCTTACATGTGGACTAAAACCTTTGTAAAGGATAAATTGCGTTCAAAATTAAAATACACATATAACATTTTCCTTCTCCTTGTTAACAGTACTGAAGAATAATCATCAGTATTTCTCTAGGTGTTTTAACACACTCAATATTGCCCTTGTGAAACAGAAATCTGAACTCTGCAATGGTAAAACTGCTGCATCTTCACCATTGCCTCTCTAGGTATTCTAATCTGCCAGGATTTTTTTTTTTTTTTTTTCAATTTTAGATTTTGTAGATTTACTGGTGTTCTGCACTTCAGTGTTTTGCCAGGGCTATTCTCTGTGTCTCAGTCTGATGATGTCAATAAATTAAGAAAATTCTATGTCCAAGGCTGCTAGGTTATTTTCTTCCCTACATTTGCACCAGAATAGTTCTGGTTTGAATGTTATACTTCTTGGACAGTTACAAGATGTATTTAAATAGATAAAATATAACTCAAGTCCATGATCTTTTCTTGGTTTGCTTTTTCCTTCTCTCTTGTCATTTGATTCAAAGCTCCTGTCAACAGTTGATCTCTTGGAATACTTAGGTTGTGTTTGGGTTTGTTTTTTCATAGAAGTCTTCTGATTTTCCATGATCTTACAGCAATAACTGGAAGTAATACTGAATTGTCTCTCCCCAAGTCTACAATAGGGAAATAACTTTTAATTACAGGCAGTCATTCATAAATATGTGACTTCTTAACTGTATGCTTTCCCACAATAACAGATTGCATCTTTCATGACCATCTATTCTCTTATATGGTTCTGTTTTCATTTGGCTTGAAAATCTTACTTGTGTACAAAAGGTGCTATGGTCCCATTTCGGCAAGCTGCTTGTACGAGATGTGCCATAGTTATCAAAGAAATTGATGGTATTTCATTGAACAAGTCTGCATGCTGATGCATACTTAAATATGTTGCTGAATTAAGGCCTCAGGAGACGAGGTCATGCTTAAAGTATTTTCCATTGTAACCTAAACAGGTGATAAACACAATGGTGAGGGAGGAACGTGACTCAGTGAACAGTCACTTGGACAGATGACTTTAATGCTTAGAAAGAGGAAGTATGGAACTAATAAGCTAATTTTCATAAAGCTCTTGACGGCTCTTCTATTTGTGATTCATGTGCAGGGATCTGAACTCTGAAAATTTACACCAGAGGAGATGGTAGACTTGGTGATTACCAGGATGAACTCCCTGAACATGAATAAAGTCCCCATTCGTGGATTCTCTAGGTTGTAGGTCTGTGTGTGAAGAGCATGGCTAAACTGTAAGTACACTGACATATTGTAAAAAGATTTGTGGAAGGAATCCAAGTACCTTACAGAGAGCAGAGAGAAGGAGGGCCAAGATCAGAAAATAAAAAATATTGAAACACAGAAACCAAATATTGAATGACATAAACCAGAAGGCAACACTGAGCAGCACACCCTTCAAAGCACTCCCCTGAAGGCCTCCCAGGAACCAGTGGATACTGCTCAGTGGGGCTCAGCCCAGATGGCACAAGGCAAGGCAACAGAAATGAGCCATACAGTGGCTGGGATTCCTTCTAGAAAGCTTCATTCTCTTGCTGCTGCCCCAGCCCGTTTGGCTTCAGCCAGTGACAGATCAACCACGAGCTTCCACCACTGAGGACCAAGTGCCGAGTTCGACCACACTTTGGTCTGAGCCAGTGTAAGTGTACCCTGCACAGCTCTGAGAGAACATCATCCGATCTGCCAAGAACACAGGGTGGAATGCACAGGCAGATGCTTTCAAACACCCTCCACAAAATATGTCCTCCCTAGTGCTAGTAAGGAGAGCACAACACTAAACTTTGTAGGGCCCAGAGGATAATTTTTACTACTTCAATATATACCTTTAGTAGAAGAGAAAAGTCTGCTTTAGGCTGCAGAAGCATGAGTTTTTTGCTCATTCGTGTGCTAAAATGCTAACACAACCACAGATGGAGTACCTGCACACAAGGCAACAAAGTGAAGGCAGTTGGACATGAGGTCTCTATAATACCCTTTTGTGTGCTGTTAGGTGCAGACATTCTGTGCCCAAGTATAAATTTACTAAAGGCATCAAAAACATGGGGAAGTAGTAAATTGATGCAACAGTTAGTAGCAGCAGTAGCCATCTCTTTATAATATTGAAAACAATTGAAATATAATCATATAAAAATATTCTAGACTTTGTTTTTCTCTACCCTACCATATCTGATCTGCATCAAAGTTTCAATATCGGAAAGGAAAGCTAAAAATGACAGGAATTTTGCTAGCATTAGCAAACCAGAACAAGATAGCTTTTAGGGATGATCAGTTCCAGCAATGTTTCCTTGAAAGCACAGTACTGGGCTTTTTGTTGATTTTATTTTGTTTTGTTTTCTCAAACTATGCTAGTAAAATAACGATTCAGATATACTTGTGCATATATAAACTTTTATGTACATGAGCTACATAGACCTTTACTGGAAAAAATTGTAAATGAGATAGATTGTAGATGTTAAGTAGAAGAGGCAAAGCTGAAATAGAGCTTGCCTTCATTAGCTTTTGTTGGAAGTAGCTGGGACCTCCCAGAGTGAAACAGTTAGTTAAACATTAGCCATTCAGGTACTAAGGACAGTTTAAAAATATCCTGACTGTAATAACTGATGAAGCAAGAGCATGTTTCAACTGTACTAGTTGATGTGTTGCATAACATATGTTAAACACTGAATATAAAGCCAGTACTTCATTTTCACAGATAACTGGAATCACCACTTTTTAATTAGAGGCATATCTGTTAAACTACTTACTCTGAATACTTTTCTCAGATTCAGGGTATTTTGGTTTTCACATGGTAAATGCATTATACATTATTTTCCTCTTTTTCTATACCAACTCTATTTGAAAATATAATTTTAAGTTCTTGTCAAAAAACTAGACTCTTCCCCTTAAGAGCTATAGAATCTTCTCCAGTCTTGTTTTGTCAAGTGTGGTGAAAATCTTGGAAGTTTATGCTTTTTCTGTAAAAGTTAGTTCAATCTATGGAGACAATTAAATATATTCATGGTCATAATCTCCTCCTCCCTCTCTTCAAGTATAGCAGATTCCAGCATATTTCTTCCAGAAAAGAAGGGAAGATAAAACAGAGAGCAAAATTTTACTGGTATCTTTCTTGTCTCCCCTTGTAGAACCTTCCTCAACCTTATTCTTTCTTTGACCAAGAAATCTCCTTCCACCCAGAAGTTTGTAATTAAGTCATTAAGTTTGTAGGTGGGGAACTGGAATTTAGTCTTATATGTATTATCTTCATAAGAAGATCAACAAGTAGCTCATGGCTGGGCCAGAGATGTACTGCTTTGAGGAGGAAAAGGTTATGTCCCTGAAAATTTACACTCCTTTGTAATGACTCCAGACATTTTTAGCTTCTATGTTGTTTTATTTCCAGGGAAAACATCTATGAAGACAGTTTATATATTACGCTATATACTGTGAAGATTTGAATGAGCTACCCCTAATAAACACTTCTATGGGGCTTCATATGCTGTTTAACCTGAGTTGCAGCATATCTCATGAGGAGCTTGATTTGAGAGGTGGAAAGAGTGACTCCATAATGTAAGACCCTTGGAAAGGACCCATCCTATCTGGATCAAATGTGTTTGATTTTGGATTCTATATGAATAGCACTAGACTTCTTTTACCATGTGAATTATTTAAAAAAAAAAAAAACAAACACCAAAACAAAACATAAAAAGATGGGTGTCTCATAGGACTGACAGTAAACAAAGGAGTAAATGACTGTGTGCTTAACACAATTTTATACTTGAAGTCTACTTCTTTCTTTGTAATACTACAAAGACTCTATTGAAAACAGTGTAGAAGTTTCCATTTCAGGGCTTTTTTTCAGAGCAAATGCTTCCAAGCATGCTGCTTCTCTCTCTGTGCTGACGCTAGTTCCACACAAAAAACTTACTGTCTTTCTACTTTACTTTTGATCTGAAGAAAGAGTTGTTTTACACTGAAAGATGCTGACTTCCTTTCTCAGTAATCACGGCAGAGCAGGTGTTCTTTCTTCCCACAGATTGCAGGTGTTCTCCTGAGTAGGTTTCTAAAATAATTTTGACATGTCCCAGACTGATGTTCAGACAGCCAAAGTGAAAATTTTTTTCAGTAGACTCTGTTTTAACTGGGCTGGACTATACTGCTCTTTGGATAAGCCTGTGTGGGTGAAATCATCAATACTGTTACCAGGCTTAAGATTTTTTTTTTAATACTGCCAAAGACCCTTACTTAAGACACTGTCCCCAGATGAGGTCTGTTGATGCTTTTCCAACAGCTTTAATGTGGCAGTGATTTTTAACCTCTCTACAGAGAGAATTAAAGGAGTTTAAAGGCATTATTCCAGATTTAGTACTTGCTATTGAAGGTCTAGAAAGTGTGATGATGGAGCTGGGCAGAAAATAGCCCTTTGACCTGGATTATTATCCCTGAGGAACGACAGACCAGTCAGTCTCACCTCTGTGCCCAGCAAGATCACGGAGTGAATCCTCCTGGAAACTATAATAAGGCACATTTTAAATAAGAAGATGATTGGTGACAGTCAACATGGTTTCATTAAAAGGGCAAATCGTGACTGACAAATCTGGTGGCCTTCTACAATGGGGTTACAGTGTTGGTGGATAAGGGAAGAGCAATGGATGTCATCTACCTGGATGTGTGCAAAGCATTTGGCACTGTCCCACATGACATCCTTCTCTCTAATTGAAGAGACATGGATATGATGGTTGGGAGCCTTGATGGATAAGGAATTGGCTGGATGGTTGCACTCAACAACATGATGTCCACGTGGGAAGCAGTGACAAGTCACGTTCCTCAGGGGTCAGTGTTCAGACCAGCACTGTTTAACATCTTTGTTGGAGACATGGAGTGCACCCTCAGCAACTTTAGCACAAGCTGTGTGGTGCAATTGACACTCTGGAGGGAAGGGATGACATCCAGAGGGACCTAGACAGACTCGAGAGATGGGCCTGTGCAAACTCCATGAAGTTCAACAAGGCCAAGTCCTGCACAGGGTTCGAGGTGATCCCATGCACAAATACAGACTGGGCTGATGAGTGGATTGAGAGCAGCTCTGCAGAGAAGGACTTGGGAGTATTAGTGGGTAGAAAACTGAATATGAGCCAGCAATGTGCACTCACAGCCCAGAAAGCCAGCTGAATCCTGCGCTGCATCAAGAGAAGTGTGGTCAGCAAGTTGAGGGAGGTGATTCTTCCCCTCTACTCTGCTTTTCTGAGACCTCAGCTGAAGTACTGCGTTCAGCTCTGGGGCCCCAGCATCAGACATGGACCTGCTCAGTCAGGTCCAGAGGAGGGCCATGAAGATGACTGGAGCACCTCTGGGCTGGAGCACCTCCCCTGTGAGGACAGGCTGAGAGAGTTGGGGTTGCTCAGCCTGGAGAAGAGAAGGCTTCAGGGAGACCTTACAGTGCCCTTCCAGTACTTAAAGGGGGCTACAGGAAAGATGGAGAGGGGCTCTTTATCAGGGAGTACAGTGATAGGACAAGGGATAGCAGTTTTAAAGTGAGAGTAGATTTAGATTAGATGATAGAAGAAAGAAATTCTTTACTGTGAGGGTGGTGAGACACTGGCACGGGTTGCCCAGAGAGTTGTGGATGCCCCGTCTCTGGCAGTGTTCCAGGCCAGGTTGGACGGGGCTTTGAGCAACCTGGGCTAGTGGAAGGTGTCCCTGCCCATGACAGCAGGGTTTGGAACTACATGATCTTTAAGGTCCCTTCCAACCCAAATCATTCTATGATTCTAAGGTTAAGAAACATTGTGAGGACAGACATTTTATTTCTCATTTCTCAACTCCTTTACTATCCCACATATCTATAAGAGGACATACATTTATCATGCACTGAGTGTTGTTTCAGAGGGTTCCATATGTAGCATATATATAAAAACACAAGAAAAAAATCAGATGTCTTACAAAAGAGCAAGTTAACATTATTTCCCTTGTGTAGAACATCCCCAGGTAGTAAATCTTTAAGAGAACGGATGTAACTTGATGCTGTTAATAAAGAAGAGGTATTTACCTGGCAACGTACATTAAAGAAAGTATGTGTGCCAGTATAAGGTGCAATGGAGAATGTAACATTATTTTGGAGCATTGCTGCAAATAGTTTTAAAATCTGAAGCCATGAAGGAGTTTAAATAAATTGTAATTAGATACTGATAGACCTTCAAAATTAAATTCCTGTTCTTTTGAGATGTCATGTACTGTTGAAAGATATTTTAAGAATGTTTTTGCAAAATAATTAAAACTGTATTTGGATTAGTTGATGAAATGGAATAATTTTCTTGTACATTTAGTATTTATAATTTAAAATACCTCATACAAGTATTAAAGATTTTAGAATGAATAGCAAAATGAAGTTCATGGTTCAGCAAATGTAACCAAATAATAAAAAACTCATCAGAACACAAATGTATAAGCAAATCTAATACTGCTGGGTTTTTACTTCAGAGCATTGCATCTGAGAAGTTTGTGGTTGCATAACAGATTATATTACATGGTCTGGTCAGCTGACTTCTCCATTCCTCTCCTCTCCCTCACAATATATACTACAGAAGATCTAGTCTCAAGACTTCTCAATTTTAACCTGTTTCTCACTTCCCCCAAAATTCTAACAGCTTTGAGGTAACTGCATCTGAGGCCTCCTGGAGTCCACGAACTAGGGTACTTGTAGCTGATTTTACTTCCTGACATAGTTGGGTAGGTGCTCTCTGATCATGCATACCAAGCTAGGCTCTATGACCACACAAGGCAGAGGGTGTTAGCTTCTATTTAACTGCAAGGTGAGAGAAAATAGGGCAGTCATCTCAGATGCTGGACATACAGAATAGGATGCAGTGGCTTTCTACAGGTGATCTTGCTATCCCAGATTATATCGTATACGACAGAGCCTAAAGAGCTCTTCAGCTGACCAGGATAGGTGTCTGCTTCAGGGTGACTGAAATTTCTCTCTAGATATTATTGATTATATAGGAAACAGAAAACTGTTCATGTGTAGACATCTGGGACATCAGAATCTGGAACTGCATTACTCCCCCAGTATTTGTATGTTTTATAGGGTCCAGAGCAAAGTTGAGTGTCAGCCTTTGTCCTGCTATGGCTGTCCTAACAAGGTAATTTTTGAGTCCTCTTTGTTACTGTCTAGTCTCCTCTGCTGCAGTGAATATTTAACCATTCAACCTAAGGTGAAGGAACTTCAGAAGGACCTACTGAGAGAAGTGTTCCCCTCACCCAGCTTTCCCTATTCTTCTTGCGCAAAAATGCAGTCTTCCATGAGAGCCTGAGGGTTACCTCTAAGGCAGAAAGAACCTTAATCTAGACCCCTTACATAGTAGAGATGAAAAAGGGGATCATCTTTCCTTTGGGAAATGTTCTATGTGGAGTCTGATCTAGTTGGCATTATCTAAACTTACTTGTTGAGCTAGACATAGTAGGAACAAAATGTAGAGAATAGGTGATACACTTCTAAGGACTTGAGCAATCCTAATAACAGAAACAGATATTAAAGTATCTTGGATGCAACAGCACAAATTAGTTTCATATCCTTCATTTTTTCAACTGCAAAAGCCATCATTTGGGCAGATTGGCAGGGAGTTGGGAGGATGAAGAAGGGTTAGTTTTTTGTTGTAGTTAGTACAGTGGAGGCCTTGCAATTGCTTTTTTTATCTTTTGGCAAGAGGTGTCTGTTTTCTCTATTATTCAAAAAAATTTTAAAGTTGCAAATAGCTTGCCAAACCACACATATAAAACTATTATAATGGAAGAATCTATTATCAATTAAGATAATGTTTTTCCTAGTGCATTGAGCAGAAGTAGAGTTAATGCATGAGAAACATGCAGAATTTCCTTTTATTGTGAAGTTAAATCCATCTTTGCAGTGTCTTGCTTCTTCACAGCAGCAGGCTTAAGGTCAATGGTAATGCCACTCATTCTGCGTTCTGTGTCTGACACATGTTGGAATTATTTTTTTTCTGGTCAGATCATCAGGTTCTGTTAATAGTAATTTGCCATCACTGGTTTTCTTAAATTAAGTCAACATGCCTATAAAGTTAGTGGCTGGCTGTTTGTATTCAACTTATCAATGAGTTTTCAGTAGAAAGGCTTTTTTTTTTTAATAGAACCTTTCTTTACAAATGCCATCTGGAAGCAGAACTACTTAGGTCTCGAGCCATGTGCATGGATCCTGCCTCTGACATCTTTACCTCTGTTGCCCTCCCCAGTGAGATTGTTTGTAGTGTCGGAAGTCACAGGTTCCCTCCAGAGTTCATAAGGAACATGCGTTAGTCTTAGAGAAGTATAGAAAACCCAACCTATGACTTTTGAACTGCTAGTGCTGTCACGGCTGAAGTACCAGAGTCATTTTTATCTTTCTGTACTCCACAGGGTTATTTTGGGTTTCCACCGGTGTAGAGAGAATCTGGGTCACAGCTCAGCCATCTGTCTGTAGATGACTTTTCCTCAGAAATGCTTTCTGTCTCGTTTCAGTCTGTACCTATGATCTGAAAAGCAGCTAGAGCTGGGTAGGATATTTCCACAAAGTATGTTTACATTCAAAAATGCTGATGAGTTGAAACTGAAACTTTTTGTGACAGTTTGCTTTAACAAATGTTTATTGAGCTTATTTCTTTGCTTTAAGGTGAAGTTTCTTGAGGTTTCTTTTCAAACCTGTCTAGTCCACAGTTGATCTAGTGGTTAGAGTGCTTCCACGTGGCCAGGATGAGATTCCTGCCTGATGTGATTTGGAGCACAAACGTGAGGTCAGATTAGATGAGGAGGCTTTATAAACTACTTGGGAGAGATAAATTTTGATGGAAAGAGTTACGTACCATGAGTGTGTCATTTTGTGCAGCCAGTCCCCAAAGCAGCCTTACAGTATGATGACTGATAAATTTCCACTGTTGAGAACTTAACAGCAAGAAGATGGAGCAAACTCAAAAATATCTAGGTCCTTCTGCTCTCCCCCTAGGACAGAGTACTCTGTGGGTGTTTCTTCATGGTTATTGCAATTTAAGGCTAAAGGTTAAATATCTTAGTTTCTTCTACTAAGTTAAATGTCAAACAACAGGTTACAGAATTTGGAAATAGGTTTACAGAGTAAAATCAATAGACTCATAACTTCATTCCAGACTCTTGGCTCACTCTCAGGAGTGTTGGTCACATTTGAAGTTGAAGTTGTCTGTGTTGTTCTGGCAATTATTCTTCCCAGATAAACAGGGCTTCTCAGGGATAAATCTTGCTTTGGTTCAAGGCTCCATGTTATGCTTCTGCTTTGACTGCACAGTCCTAGATGGTGAATAGATAGTCTGTGAGGGCTTCATGTCTGCCATGGAGGTTCTTTAGACATGCTTTGAAATTTCTTTTTTCCCTACTAACAAAGAGATCTGTTCCAATGGATGTGACTATGACCATTTTATATCTATGTCTACTACTGGAATTCTCATTTGGGGGGAGGTGGGGGTGGTGTCTTTGAGTCCAAAAGTACTCTGAAGAATTGCTTCCACATTTCTGTTAATTCCTTTTCCTAGAAGTTGATTTAAATACATTCTTAAAGTTGCCCAATATAATTTTGCACACCAAATGCCCTAAAGAGTACTTTTGTTTTCCTGCAGCAGTTTATATTTTGGTTCACCCCTACAAAACTGCATGATTTGTAATTTGAACTTCTTCATACTTTCATAATAATATGTAATCTGACATATAATAAAAACCATTCTATGCAGAGCATCTCCAACCTGTTTCACAATTGAAGTAATGTTAAAGACTTTACGCAGGGCCTCCACATAACCTGTGGAAGTGAGATACATGACTGGTTTGACACTTACAATGCCTCTGTTTACCCTTTTATATAGAAATAATATGAGCACAAACATTTAGTTAACGTCAATAATGGACAGACAATATTTCCTTGGACTTGTATGCTTGAGGTGAGTTAGTGCTCCTTTCCAAGCAAGTCTGAAGATCATGATTGCCTGGCAGTTTTGCAGAAGAGACATAGACTTTGCATTGACTGTCTTAAAATTACATCTCATTTTATATAGTAGGATTTTATCTTTTATTTCATTCTCTTGAGACATGTGGCAAGCTTATCTTTTAATCCTTGATAAAACAGGATTTTGCAATATTTCCTTTCTGATGTTAATTCCTGGTGGTTTGGAAGGAAGTGTCAGAATCCCTGCAAAAGGACAATTACATTGTAACATGCCCAAAGGAAAGTTTCTTTATAACATCAGGCAGTAATTCCTTGGCATGTAT
Organism: Athene cunicularia; assembly: GCF_003259725.1. Lineage (NCBI taxonomy): Eukaryota > Metazoa > Chordata > Aves > Strigiformes > Strigidae > Athene > Athene cunicularia. The sequence continues at coordinate 14,841,199 of NW_020799097.1, forward strand.
CCCAAAACATGAGGATTATATCTTTTACAAGCGTGGTATTATCTAAAATCACTGTAGATAGAAGTGTTGGGTCATATGAACGTGTAATCCTCTATGTAATACTTTAGTTTTTGGTAAGGCCACAGGAAGATGACTGTGATAGTCTGAAAAAAAAAAAAAAAAGACCAAAATCATGCTGATCCCAAAAGGATTCTGGAACAGTGGGGCACATTTTGTTCTTTTTTTTCTCTTCACCATTTCTATTTCAAAATATTCTCATTTTGACTGATGACAGAAAGTGCAATAACTGTCTCAGCGAGTATACGCATCCTTAAGAAATATCAGATACTGAGTATGCATCAGTCTTTTCTGGCAGGAGATTTTTGTGATGCAGTTCTTGCTGTTCTTGCTTTTTTTATTTTGAGATTTATGAAGTTTTACATGTAAGTTTTGTAGTATGTGAATATTGATGTCATATCTGAAAATATCCATACTACTTACCAGCAAGGGTTAAAACTGTCCTACCAGGAAGAAAATTTGGCCTGAAAAACAGAGCTTGAAGTAGGATAAACACCTGTTTAGCTAGCAGGGATATTTTTTTCTGCTTTGTAATCTGTATGGTTGCCACAATTATTCAAGCTAGATGGAAATATCCTGCGCTGGCTGGGCACTGCACTACAGTGCTCTGCTGAGGTTGTGACTGTGCAATACAGGTCTGCCTATGTTATGTCTTAGATGCTCCTATAGAGGATGCAGCACTAACTACTTCCCCTTGTAGTCTTGCTTGGAGTCCAAGTTCTGTGACATGAATATTAAAAACAAACAAAACTCCAAAACCCCAAACCCAAACAATTAATTTTTTTTTAAAAAAAGAGGCATAATTCGGCCCTACTTTCAAGATAAATCTGTTTGAATGACTTAGAGCAGTCTCTAGTTTGGGCTAATCTGAAAAGATTATATGCAGGACCACAAACTGGTACTTCAAATCTGTAAGACTCAGCAGAGGGTGGGGAGGATTTTTTATATCACATTGCTGATAGGATTTTTCCTTTATTGTTTACCCACTGCTGCAGTTTGGAGGTTAGGGTGCTATGCTGTGCCCATGCTGCAGTCAGCTCTGGACACAGCACCCTGCAAGCAGGCTTCTCGCACTAAGGGCTATCTGGATGAGCACAGCCATAACCTCATCCAAGAGGAAGGGGTGTAGTCCGATGTACGTGTCCCATTGCCTGCAAATGGCTCTGCCACCCCATTGTTTCAAGTGTCTCAGTGGAAGTGGATCAGGAAGCTTATCTAAGGCCATCCCCACCCTTTCATTGGCAGCCCTTGTTTGAAAGAAACGCAACACATTTCCCTCCCTCTTCCCTCCTCCCCTCCACTCTGATTTAGAGCTAGCTATCCCAGTTGTTCCTACAGCAGTCCGCTTAGTGTTTGACATTTGGTGTAAAGAAATCTCATTTTAATTCCTCAAGCACTATCTGTTTCCTTCGTTTGGTGCTCATGACAGGTGCCCCTTTGTTCTTTGATTTGATATTATCTCAAATAGCCTTGGAGCTTCAGCCAGGCTAAAAAACTTGCACTAGCAGCAAACTGCCCAAATTAGCATTTTTGCTAATTCCAGAGAAACTAAAAGTTGCTGAAGCCCTGCCAGAAACCTGTCAAACTAATTTGCAGTGGATCTGGGGTGAGGAAAAGGTTCAATTGAATATGGCACAGAAAACGGCCTTTATAGACTTTCCTATTCCTCCTTTTAAAGATAGAATCATGAATCTGAAAGTCAGGTGAAGTAATTTAAGATAGACCTTTTTTTCTAACACGGTTGAAAAACTTAAATTTTTCTGAAATCACTTAGAAGTGTCATTTCCCTTCTGCAAGTTATCAAACCATTACTATTTTGTCTGTAAAACACTTAAAATGTCCAACATTTTTGGCCTTTTTTATCTCAGTAATTTTATAATTTTTCCTACAGCTTTATATTTTCTCACTTTTCAACAACGTGGTTCTCCTATATTAATTTGTCTGTGTTCTGAAACTCAGAGTTGCTTTTTTTTCCTGTCTGCCTTGTTAAATATATCATTAAATATGACTTTTTATCTCTCCCCCTCCTCCCACCCCTGCTTAATTTGAGTTTTGTTTCTTGCCTTGTCTGAAAAATGTATGTCCAGCTCTTATCTAGGTAACTACCTGGCTGTTGTTCTAGGCGGGGGGAAGTAAGTGGAGTCCATGGTTTTACTTTCCCGTCGTTTGCCTTTGCCACATATCTGGAAAACACAGTCAAAGCAAGGGCTTATATAAACAGTTGATGAGCCATTGCAGGGTGGGTCATATTTTACAAGTGGAGTAGCTCAGGAGTGAATTACTATGTGCCAGAAGCAAGGAGGAACTGAGGAAAGAACTGTGCATCTGAATCACAGAGTCACTCCCAGGGCAGTGCTGTTCATGCCCCACCTTTGCTGCAGGCATAAAGTTTCAACCCAGTTATTTATAATTTTCATCAGCAATACCATTGAATGTTCATTACTTATTTTGAGTAATGAACTATATTATACAAGTTTTGGTTACCAATACCTTGTCCTGGTATTCAAGAAGGCAGAAGAAAATTGTCACATAAACAAGATTGAATGTTTTTAGCAAAGGAAAAATCAAAGAAGGGGATACAGTTTCTGTTAATAAAACTGCTTCCTTTTTGTACATTGCCAGACCTCTGCATTCCTCTGTTACACTGAATGTCTTACTGTGGTGTGTGAGAAGGATAAACTAGCAAATCACTGTATTGTGGGTAGGGAAAAGGTTTAAAATATGAGGCTGGGGAGGAGGGAAGTGGGAGAACCTCAAACCGTGATGCTTTCTAAATTGAGTTTGTGTCCTGGCTAGGGCTTGTTTCTAACAGTAGACTGTTAGGACAATTCACTGAACAGTGGTAAAACCAGGTCTGAGCTCAGGTCTCCAGTTCCCATTCTTCCTCTTGCTTCACTCATTACCTGCACTGCCAGAAGAAAGGTTGCAGAAACAAAGGATGAAGACATCTCTTACTTTGCAAACCACTTTTGAAACAAACAAACAAACAAACAAGAACATACGCTTCGGTTATGGATTTCACTTGAATACGTATTACTATTATCTGCTATTTCCATTTTTTTGTTGTATAAAGGCTGGGCAGTCTGTCCCTGTCTGATGTTAGTGTATTAAGCAACCTGGTCTAACTTTGAAGGTAGTTCTTCTCTGAGCAGGAGGTTGGACTGGATGACCTCCAGAAGTCCACTCCAATCTAATTTTTTTATATTAATTTATCAGCCCTTACAGAAACTCTGTCATATGATACCCTGACACACTAATGAGAACATTAATCTGTCCTCCCACCCTCATCTTTCAGCAGAAAACCAGCTCTCTTTTTGTCAGACATGCCTCTCTTCCAGCTCTGTGCAGTCTGGAGTCTCGGTGGTGCAGGTATGTGGCAATCAGAGCCACAGAGACTGGTGTGGTCTGCCAGTATCCTGTGCCTGGTACGTGCACAAGGCAGGGTGGCTTATGCCTCTCCCTGGCAAAGTACTCGGTAACATGGCTTTTGCAGCACTACCTGTATAGTCAAAAATCTGTGCGTCAGTGCTTTGTTGAACTGAGACTTAACATAGAGGATAAATAAGCTATGTCCCTCTTTGCTAGTGCATCACCGAAGATGACACTGGTATAAGAGCAAACAGGATGAAAGCTCAGTTTATGGGCATGCTGAGATCTTTGGCAGGCATTAAGGGCATCTCTTTTAAATAGAATAAATAGTCCATGTTTTGGAGTCAACAGTGTTAAGTGATGCTAAATGTATATCTGAGACCAGATTTTAGCAGATTAGTGGTTTTGCTGTCTCCCTAGAGCTCTGACACATTCTTCTGCTTGTTTCCTAAAAGTACCATGCTTCTGTGAGCTGACCCTATGCTGACTGTATCCTGGGCTGCATCAAAAGAAGCATGATGCTCCCCCTCTACTCTGCTTTCACGAGACCCCACCTGGAATACTGCATTCAGGTCTGGAGCCCACAGCATAAGAAGGACATGGACCTGCTCGAGTGGGTCCAGAGGAGGCCATGAAGATGATCAGGGGGCTGGAGCACCTCCCTTATGAGGACAGGCTGAGACAGTTGGGTTGTTCAGCCTGGAGAAGAGAAGGCTCTGGGGAGACATTATTGCAGCAGTACCTAAGGCGGGGGCCTACAAGAAAGCCAGAGAGGGACTTTTACAAGGGCATGTGGTGATAGGACAAGGGGCAGTGGCTTTAAACTAAAGGAAGGTAGATTTAGATCAGATGTGAGAAAGAAATCCTTTACTGTGAGAATGGTGAGACACTGGAACAGGTTGCCCAGAGAAGTTGTGACTTCCCCCTTCCTGGAAGTGTTCAAGGCCAGGTTGGACGGGGCTTAGAGCAATCTGATCTAGTGGAAAGTGTCCCTGCCCACAGCAGGGTGGGTTGGAACTAGATGGCCATTAAGGTCCCTTCCAACCCAAAACATTCTGTAATTCTATGATACTTCAAACCTGGCAGCTGGCATCACTAGCACCTATACTGGCTAGTTTGCCCATAAGACACATTTTGGGACATAAGCTCTCTGTGATGTGTGTACTCCCTTCTTTACTTATTGGAGACATACCTGGATTGAGACAGCGCACCAAATAAATTAGCCCAGAAAAACTTCTAGAATAGATGAAGAGGAAAAAATTACATATCTTTGGCAAGACCTAAGACTGGTTAAGAAAGAGTAGCTAAAACCTAAAGTGTAATTCTGTGCTTCATTATTTCTCAGCTAGAATTCATCTGCTGTATTATGAATACAAAAGCTGGGCTTCAGCGTTCCTTGAATTACCCTGCCTGGAAGAGTTAATTCCTTGGGGCTAGATCTGATACTGGCCTGGGGAGCAGGCAGCCCAGCGTTTGCTATTCCTGTCAGCCATTGCCTTTAGCAGCTGTTACTGAGCTTTCTTCCTCTTGTAAGGGCTTGGTCTCGCTTCTGACTTTGTTCACTCATTTACACGCCTTTATATTAAAGCTGATTTCCTGAATCTCACCCAGTATCAGATGCAGTTTGTAGGATCCCTCATTTTTAAATGTTGAATTCCTGCTTGGCTTTTTTTTTTTCTTCTCCTAGACTAAATAACTTTCATAATGTTTATCACAGAGTATAACACACATGAACTCTTACAGTGTTTGCAGGACTGAGGGTTGCAATAGCAGCAATTAGTAATAGTCTGTGCATATACATTCCTGCACTTGTAGTGTGTTCTTGGCATTTGTCGACAACTGCATGTGATATCTTTAGGCTCATTGTTAGTGTAGGTGACAAACTCAATGAAGGAAAAACATACTCTGCTTGAATGGTCTCTGAAGATGCAATGTTTTCACTTCTCTAAGCAGCTGCTGTCTTTTGGGGATTTTTTTATCATGGGAATATTATGAATTTTAAGTCAGGCTCTTCTCACCTCCTGCAATCTCCAAGCTAAAAAAAATAAAAAGGTCAGTTAATGAAGAGGCAATTAGCTAACAGTCAATCTGCTGCAATGCCATAACAGTAATAATAATGGTGTTTGGTCTGGATGCCTATAGGGACACAAGAAATTCCTTATCTTGTGAAGTTACAGGAGTTTTAATTTTATTGTTTTGACTTCATTTTCTTTTGCATGAAAACGAAAACCAGAGAAGCCAAGAACGCCTTGGGCATTCTTGCCGTCTAATAATAAATGTGTGTGCTAGGGGTGAAGGTCTGTTTGGAATTCTGTAGAATGAAAAATATTTAGAACATTTGTACCTCAAAAGAAACAATAAAACTATTAATAAGAATTCTTTGCAAAAGTTTATTAACAGGATTTAATTAGCATAAGTTACTGGTAAGGCAATTGCCCCTCTCATCCTCTACTCCCAAAGGATCCAGGTATTATGATCTGGACATGGACAAGATGATCAGACTAGCTGCAATGGATTTTCTCATTCGGGTGACAGTGGAGAAAACATTAGTTTAAGACTCTTGAAATTGATAAGATTTTTCATTAACAGAAAGAGTTAATTCATTTGAATATCATCACAGTGTTCAAACTCAAAATAATCAAATACATCAATTGGAGTAGTTGGAAAAATACCTTGAGATGATCTGGGTTATCTTTTCAGAAGTGTACCAATAGTGGTAAACTTACTGAACTGGCAAAACTAAACCAAGTGAAAATTTCCACTTCATCAACAACTTGAATCATGGCCTGCCTTAATAAAGCATGAAGTTTAAAAATAAAGAGTGGCTTGTGTTTGTAACAACTCCCCACTATGATGCCATTTTTGCTTTTATTTCCAGCATAGTCAGCTTCTTCAGCTTGAAGTTCTTTTGGCTTTGTACAGTACAGTTAATTTCTTTCTTAAAACATGCATAGCAGAAACCAGAGATTTAAATCTCCTCTTTCCTGCTGTGGCTAAACCACTCAAACATTTCAAAATGGGAGTACCATGTATAAATAAGGAGAATAAAATCCTATAATGAATTATTAACATTAACTGGGTCATCACCTGTTGAGGTGATCCAGGGGTGTGGTTTGTTTTCATGGACAGATCTTGTTCAACATCCCATTCCAACTCCTGCTCTGTCCAGTCTCTGTTAAGAACATGACTATGCCTGGAAAGATTGAGAAAAATGCTGCTTTTTTTGAGAATCACAATAGTGTACAGAGGGAGTCAATTATCCTCGGACAGGCACCATTCAAATTCCCAGTAGCACTAGAAGTGCCAAGAAAACCCCAGAAAGTTCAGCGGCTTTGTTTGGCTTGGAAAAACACTCAAAAATTTGGCTTTTCATTTATCCCTGATCCCTACAGCATGCTTCATCTTAGCTAGAGCCTGACTGAAGTCACATCATGTTTCCTTGATCAAGTATACCACTGGAGCCATATGCAGGCACGGGACTTCTCAATGCATTTCAGGCCTGGGCTTCAGGCACAGGGAGATTTTCTACTGACTTCAGGGTTTTAGACTGAGCTCTGTTTGGGCTATGATTGCTTGCCAAGATAAAGTACAGTTCTCATAAGATTTCCAGATCATCCTGTTACTAGGTGGGCAAAACCCCACCAATAGAATAGTCTCAGAATTTGACTGGTCTTCTGGACTGGAAGCAGAAGCAATCAAACAGAAAGAAAGGAGACTATATACAAGGCTGTGAACGGAGCCAGTTTCAGCTGACTACTGGCAAAATTCCACATGTCCTTCTTTTCTATAGACAGGTTTATCTGTTCCCATATGTTAGGCCCTGATTCAGTCCCAGATTCATCTGCTTTCATTCTTTTGAATGCATCTGTCCTATTAGTGCTCTGCCTTGGGAGTTAAGAGGCATTAAAACTGCAGCCAGGTTTTTTTCTATGATTTCTCACTCTTAGAACACAACAAACTCACTGCAAAGATTTTTTTGGGCCTTGCATGTGCATATCAAATGTGTAGGAGTCAAAGCAAAGAGGCGATGTATGTCCAGAAAGGATTTCTTGGCTTCCATGAGTGTTTGTGACTTTTCAGAATGAAAGATTATTGAATATATCCCAAAGCAGCAACTGTACAAATGACTTTCGAACTGGGAGGAGGAAATATATGCACTAATCCTTGAATTGGCGATGGATGCCGAAATATCCTGGGGACAAATTGAAAACCCAGAGGGAAATATTTGTTAGCTTCCAAGACCACTGTAATGCCAAAGTCTCCTTGGAATTTTCAAAGCTTCTCTATTTTCCTATCAGTTAGTTTGCAAAGTCCATTTTTTGCCCCTAGGCAAGAATGATCTTAACACTTTACTGACCTTTAGTAAGCATAAAATGACCACTGATTTCAGTAGTTCCTTACCAGACTGATGGATCAGCAAACCCTGGATGTTAATACACTTTTGATTGTTAAGATTCTTTATTTTAACCAAGTCACTTTCCATCATTTACCAGCAGTCCTGGCTGACCAGGAAGGTCCTGACAGACTGGAAATCAGCCAATGTGATGCCCATATATAAGAAGGGTCAGAAGGATGATCCGGGTAATTACAGGCCTGTCAGCTTGATGTCAGCGCCTGGGAAGCTGATGGGGCAGCTCATCCTAGGTACCATCACACAACACATGTGGGACAATCAGATGCTCAGGCCCAGTCAGCATGGGTTTATGAAATGCAGGTCCTGCCTGACAAACCTGATGTCCTATGACAGGGTGACCTGCTTATTGGATGAGGGAAAGGCTGTGGATGTTGTTTACCTTGACTTTAGTAAGGCCTTTGAAACCATTTCCCACAGCATTATCCTGGTGAAACTGGCTGCTCGTGGCTTGGATGGGCACACGCTCTGCTGGGTAAAAAACTGTCTGGATAGCCGGGCCCAAAGAGTTGCGGTGAACGGAGTTAAATCCAGTTGGCGGCCGGTCACGAGTGGTGTCCCCCAGGGCTCGGTTTTGGGGCCACTCCTGTTTAACATCTTTATTGATGATCTAGACGAGGGGATCGAGTGCACCCTCAGTCAGTTTGCAGATGACACCCAGTTGGGTGGGAGTGTTGATCTGCTCGAGGGCAGGGAGGCTCTGCAGAGAGACCTGGACAGGCTGGAGCCATGGGCTGAGCCCAACTGGAGGAGTTTCCATGAGGCCAAATGCCGGGGGCTGCCCTTGGGCCACAACAACCCCCAGCAGCGCTACAGGCGTGGGGAGGAGTGGCTGGAGAGCTGCCAGTCAGAGAGGGACCTGGGGGGTGATTGACAGCCGGCTGAACAGGAGCCAGCAGTGTGCCCAGGGGGCCAAGAAGGCCAATGGCATCCTGGCTTGTGTCAGCAATAGAGTGGCCAGCAGGGACAGGGAAGGGATCTGAGCCCTGTACTCGGCACTGGTGAGGCCGCCTCTCGATTCCTGTGTTCAGTTTTGGGCCCCTCACTCCAAAAAGGACATTGAATGACTCGAGCGTGTCCAGAGAAGGGCAACAGAGCTGGTGCAGGGTCTGGAGCACAGGTCGTACGGGGAGCGGCTGAGGGAACTGGGGGTGTTTAGTCTGGAGAAGAGGAGGCTGAGGGGAGACCTCATCGCCCTCTACAGCTACCTGAAAGGAGGGTGCAGAGAGATGGGGATGAGTCTCTTTAATCAAGTAACAAGTGATAGGAGAAGAGGGAATGGCCTCAATTTGTGCCAGGGAAGGTTTAGACTGGATATTCGGAAGCATTTCTTTACAGGGCAGGTTGTTAGGTGTTGGACTGGGCTGCCCAGGGCAGTGGTGGAGTCCCCATCCCTGGAGGTGTTTAAGAGTTGAGTTGACTTAATGCTGAGGGATCTGGTGTAGTTGGGAACTGTCAGTGTTAGATTAATGGTTGGACTGGATGATATTCAATTTCTTTTCCAACCTTGATGATTCTGTGATCTTCCCCCCCCACCTTGTAATGTCAAACAATTCTTGAAAACTCTCAGCCTTGGATAAGTATATAATAAAACTTGTGAAGAAATGGGGAAGAAGAGAGATTAGTATGTTTTCTTCAGTATCAGCATTACATCAGCTGACATTTCAGCATTATTGGCAGCTCAAATTTGGAGCTCATCTTGAATATCTGACAATATTTTTTCTTCCCTGTTTCAAGGCAATGCCAGTGAACCTTCTCAGATTTGCCTGAGTATCCCCTGCATAATCTCTTATCCAGCTCCATGGAGCAGTATGTGCAGCTATCTAAGCCCCTTCCATTTATGTTGGAATAATACAGCATCTGATCACATGGCCTTTAGGTCTATATCCTGCCAGACAATATAGGGTCTATAAATAGGTCCTAATCTTGTATTCCCCATTCCTATAGCAGGTTCTGTTGAAGCACAGAACTCCTATTAGATGTGCTTCATTGATTTACCATCAGATAGTCTGAGATATTTGTATTCTTGAATTATGAATGAAACTTAATTTTTCAGAATTTAAATATATCATTAGAAAATTACTAAGAGCAATTTTCTCCCCTTCACATCTGCATAACGAAGTTCTCTTCAGTACTCTCCCTACATATATAGATTCCATAAAAAAGGTCAGATGTCCAAAAGCTGTATAAAAGGACTGGGGTGGACTTGCAGATTTACAGGAGTGGGACAGAGAAGCTGATCTTTTCCCTCCAGATTAATGCTTCTGTGTTTTGAGTGTGCATTCTGGCTTTCAAATATCTGTGTAAAAACCCAGATGACTCTCAATCAAACATTGTCCTGACGGATTTGATATGATTCTTATTTGAAGTCCATATAAATTGTCCATGAACATCATTAGAAATTGAACTGAATTATAAACAAAAGTTCTTTTATTTGTATTGCCTTCTGAAATACTCATCTGAGTGAAGACTAAACAAAAATAGCATTACATTAATTTCTGTAATCTGCAGAAATTTTTACGTCCATTATCTTTTCATTTCCACCCTAGTTTTGGCATTGTGACTGCAAAGAAGCATCACTAGTATGCAAACTGAGCTGATACAAGATCCTAAACCATTAGTAACAAGGCCTTGCTGTTGCGACTTAATTAATCTTTCTAAAGGTATGTGCCTCCCATGTCCTACTCCATCTTCCCTGTACACAACACTTTTCATGTTCCCCAGCCACAGGCAAACCTCTGTTACCTTTTTCACTTCCATCCCTGGGCTCTTTTTGTCTTTCCTCCCCTGCCTCCTCACTCAGAATATTTGGAAGAGAGTACATGGGTGGCTGGGACATCTCCCTCAGTGATGATAAAGAAACATCTCTGAGGGATCATGTAGGCTCAGGTGATCTTATCAGTGGACTAGGTGAACTGCTGAGGTCCCTTCTAGTTGTATTTCTCTGCATTTCATTGAAACTTGGACCATTCAGTGAATGCTCAAAGGATCAAGCTGATTTATGTAACCTCTTTTACGGAAGAAAGATGAACACCTCTGTTAAAGGTGATCAAATATGCCAGATGTAAAATATGAAGTGTCACTTTTCACTGGCGAATTTGTTAATGCAGCAGAAAGGCATAGGAGTTGTTTCTTCCTATTTAAATGAAATAATAGGTATTCTGTGAGTAGTGTCATCATTGCTTGAGATGTTTTGTAGTTGCTGTCCTGTACAATTTGATCTATGAATTATTACATAGCTATAACAATCACAAGTGATTTATGGGATTTTCAGTTAGGATGTTATTTATATGTGGACCGAATGCTTTAAATACAAGTACTGTACCTATGTAATTTGAAAAACTGGTTTATGATTCTTATCAAATAAGTATAATGGCAACATTTGATGGTGGCTTAACCTTGGTTGGTTGCTCTCCCACTCCCCCTTCTCAGGAGGACAAGGGGAGAAAATAAGAGTAAAATGTTAATGGGCTGAGATAAGGGCAGGGCAGTCATTCACCAGTTACTGTTATGTGAAAACAGACTTGACTTGGGGAATATTATTTAAATTTATTTCCAATCAGAAATAGACTGGCATGGTGTTTAGCAAAACCAAAGTTAAAACTACCTTCCCACCTCCCCCTTTCCTTCCCAGCTTAACTTCATTCACAGAATCACAGAATCACTAATCAGCAAGGTTGGAAAAGAAATTGAAGATCATCCAGTCCAACCATTAACCTAACACTGACAGTTCCCAACTACACCAGATCCCTCAGCATTAAGTCAACTCAACTCTTAAACACCTCCAGGGATGGGGACTCCACCACCTCCCTGGGCAGCCCATTCCAACACCCAACAACCTGTTCTGGAAAGAAATGCTTCCTAATATCCAGTCTAAAACTGCCCTGGCACAACTTGAGGCCATTCCCTCTTGTCCTATCGATTGTTACTTGGTTAAAGAGACTCACCCCCAGCTCTCTGCACCCTCCTTTCAGGTAGCTGTAGAGGGCGATGAGGTCTCCCCTCAGACTCCTCTTCTCCAGACTAAACTCCCCCAGTTCCCTCAGCCACTCCCCGTACGACCTGTGCTCCAGACCCTGCACCAGCTCCGTTGCCCTTCTCTGGACACGCTCGAGTCATTCAATGTCCTTTTTGGAGTGAGGGGCCCAAAACTGAACACAGGAATCGAGAGGCGGCCTCACCAGTGCCGAGTACAGGGCTCAGATCCCTTCCCTGTCCCTGCTGGCCACGCTATTGCTGACACAAGCCAGGATGCCATTGGCCTTCTTGGCCCCCTGGGCACACTGCTGGCTCCTGTTCAGCCGGCTGTCAATCAACCCCCAGGTCCCTCTCTGACTGGCAGCTCTCCAGCCACAACTCCCCAAGCCTGTAGCGCTGCTGGGGGTTGTTGTGGCCCAAGGGCAGCCCCCGGCATTTGGCCTCATGGAAACTCCTCCAGTTGGGCTCAGCCCATGGCTCCAGCCTGTCCAGGTCTCTCTGCAGAGCCTCCCTGCCCTCGAGCAGATCGACACTCCCACCCAACTGGGTGTCATCTGCAAACTGACTGAGGGTGCACCTGATCCCCTTATCTAGATCATCAGTAAAGGTGTTAAACAGGAGTGGCCCCAAAACCAAGCCTTTTGTTCCTGAATGTTCTCCTTCTTCCTCCCCTGCCCTGAGTACCTTAAAGAGATAAGGATTGCAGATTGTGTTCAGTTCATAACTGTTCATCATTGTCACTCCTTTCTTCTCATCCTGTTTACCAGCTCCAGTGTGGGGTACCTCCCATGATGGACAGTCCTTCATGAACTGCTCCAATGTAGGTCCTTCCCATGGGCTGCAGTTCTTCAAGAACTGCTGCAGCACTGATCCTCCCCATGGGGTACAGTCCTTCAGGAAAAAACTACTCCAGGCCTGTGCCCTGTGGGGACACAGGTCCTGCCAGAAGACATGCTCCTCTCCATGGGCTGCAGGTCCTTCCAGGAGCATGATCCAGCATGGAATCTGCATGAGCTTCAGCTTTCTGTAGGACATGTCCACTGCTGTGGTGTGGGGTCCTCCATGAGCTGCATGTGGACATTTGCTCCATTGTGGTCCTTCACAGGTTGCAGGGACACAACCTGCCTCACCATGGTCTCCACCACTGGCTGCAGGGGACTCTCTGCTCTGGTGCCTGGAGCACCCTTATCCCCTCCTCCTCTGACCTTGATATTGGCAGGGTTGCTTCTCTCATGTTTTTTTTTTTCTCACTCCCCTCTATCACAGCACACTTTTACCCTTTCTTCAGTGTGTTATCACAGAGGTGCTACCAACATCACTGATGGGCTCAGCTTTGCCCAGTGATGGGTCCATTTTGGAGCTGTCTGGAACTGTCTCTGTCTAACATGGTGGCAGCTCCTTGTCTCTTCTCACAAAAGCCACCCCTTTAGTCCCTCACTAACAAAACATTGCCACATAAATGCAATACATTAACATATAAGAAATTTACATTTCTTCCATTGTTCTCTGTAGATTCATCAAGAAATTATGAAATTTTAAATATGTTTATCTATTTCCAGGCAACATACTGTTTTGGGTTTTTCATTACTGATGTTGGCATTCATTTTATTTCCGTGATGAAAACTGACTGCAAAGCATTTGTCTTGTATGGTATATGATACTTTGTAAATGCCTACTTAGAGTATTTTTCGTGTTCTAAAAATACATTATAGGTTTTAGTCCACGTCTTATCTTCAAAAATTAACGTTGTCCTTGAGTGCATCACTTTCTCCTAAGGTTGCAGCATGGTGGTATTGCTAGTCTGTTTTTACAGTGATCAGAGAGGATTTGTCAAACAAAAGACCACAGAATATTTTAGACTTTAATAATTCCTGTTCTTTCCGACTGCTGGAATAAAGGGAAAACTGTGTAACTGTTAGGGTTGAGTGTAAAAAAAGGACCCTGTGGATGAATGAACTTCAGGGACCTAGTGGTAATAAATCTGAGTTGTGTTAGTTTTTGCTGTGTCTGGATTTCTTTGATCTCATTTTCACTCAAAGAGAGAAGCTTAGGGTGTGCTCACGTTCTCTCTCTTTTTTTGCACTCAAAATAGTATATGTTAACACTGATGACAATGGTGCTAGAAGATGGAGTTCTTTTGGAGGAAAGCCAGCAACCTGTGAATTTCCTCCTGCCTTGAAGCCTGAATATAGGATAAAAACATGATGTTCTGCTCATCTTCTTCTGCACAACCAGCAGAGAAAATTCCTCCTGCTGTGGCAGAAGATCCTACCACTATTTGTGAGTATGGCAGGAAGTTCTGATAACTGTTTCTGGCTATTGCAAAAAAATATTTTGAATTTACACTTTTCTTCAAAGTTATTTATTTCTGCTTCAAAGGTTCTGCTTCATTACATAGCTCGTTAACATGATTTAACCCCAGCCAGCAACTGAGCACCACACAGCTGCTCGCTTACTCACCCCACAGCAGGATGGGGGAGAGAATCAGAAGAGTAAAAGTGAGAAAAATCATGGCTTGACATAAAGACAGTTTAATAAATAAAACAAAAGCTGCGCATGCAAGCAAAGTAAACCAAGGAATTCATTCATCACTTCCCATTGGCAGGCAGGTGTTCAGCCATCTCCAGGAAAGCAGGGCTACATCATGTGTAACAGTAACTTGGGAAGACAAACACCATCATTCTCAATGTCACCCCCTTTCTTTGTTCTTCCCCCAGCTTTATATGCTGAGCACGTTGTCATATGGTCTGGGATATCCCTTTGGTCAGCTGGGGTCAGCCATACTGGCTGTGTCCCCTTCCAACTTTTTGTGCACCTCCAGCCCACTTGCTGGTGGGGTGAGATGAAGAGCAGAAAAGGCCTTGACGCTGTGTAAGCACTGATCAGCAGTAATGAAAACATCCCTGTGTTATCAACACTGTTTTCAGCACAAATCCAAAACATAGCACCATACTGGCTTCTCTGAAGAAAATTAACTCTATCCCAGCCAAAACCAGCACACTCATAGTCTCAGAAATATTGTTGGATTTTTTGATTTTTTTAAGCTTTCTGTCTTTATCAAACTTGATACAATGACAATCACTAGAGCTGCAAGATTTTTTAAGTTTGAAATTTCATTAAAAGACACAATTTCAAGATTATTGTAATAGAATAAGATATATTCATATATACTTATTAGCATGGAAGATGTTTTAATGGAAATGCAGTATTTGATAATTGATGTAAAACAAATATTGTGATCCCATAGGTATCACCAAATCTTATGTGAATGGGACATTCATGAGATGTTTTCTTTCTTTCATTTAGTTAGTCCTACACAACATCCTGAGGATAATATGCACTCTTCCCATAGAACAGAATATAGTGACAAATTCTTCCATTTGTTGTTTTGTATCTGATTAATTTACACTGAGGAAACTAATATTTGCATGCTGGTAAAGTAAGGAGTTTTAATTGAACAGGATTTCAGCACTTCCAGGACAGAGGTGTATCATGTGTAAAGTTCTCTTCAGCCCCATTGCTTTCTCCCTGGGCAAGTACCTGAAGCTCCTTACAAGGATCCATCCATAGCCCACTCTTGTCTTTTTCCATCCTGACTGTCTTCTGGGAAAGAGCAATGTAGAAGATAAAGCAACAGCAAAACCAACCAACCATCCTAAACCACATTCATCTGTCTCCATACTGGTATTCACCTCACTATCTGCTTCTTACTATCTCTGTAGACTTTTTCGAATTGTGGTGAGTTCAGTGCTAGATCAAGGATAAGCACGCTGAATGTCAGGCAAAAGAAAGTTCTGAGGGGAGGGATGAAGCAATGCCACATAGACAAGAAGGCAGAGATGAACAGGCACTCACTGGTGAGGGAGAGGGGAAAGAGGTACTGAAGTGTAAGAGAAGTTGGACATGGGAGAGGACTGGGAACACTTTATAGAGATCTATTGCACAACAAGCCCACTTTGGCCATCCCCTTGTTTATTTCCTTCACTCCTATCTTTTTCAATAGCTAAAATTAAAAACAAAAAAAAACAAAAAAAAAAACCCAACCAAAAACCAACAACCTAACAAACAAACAGTTGCTTAATTTGAAAGGCTACCCTGATTGTTAATAATGATTATCTTATTTCTGAATCAGTATATACCTGTATCTTTAATCATTCTGAGGAGTGACAAATTTTGGAAATATCTCCATTGATATCAGCATAATTTTCCAGGAAATAAAGTGCCATTTGAGATGAGTAATTATATTACTGTCTTCTAACTTTCTTGTATTATTTCATGCCGCTCATTTCACAAGACTGCCTGCTCTGTCTCTTACAAGCTTGCTTGTAGTACACAGCTCTATTAGACATTCCTTGTGACTCCCTATTTATAGCGATCTAAATTTAGAAATATTTGATCACATATTAGCAGTTGTATAATGTGAGAGGCTGTCTGTATTTCTGTATCAGCAGATTAGGCATCAGCTATTTTGTCTCATACATGGCAAAGTAAGCTGCAGTGCTGCAGTACTTTCTCAGGAGGCAGAGGAGCTATATTGGGTCTTCAACTGTACTGCATCCAATGAAGAGATAAGAGTGATGGTTTGAACTGTTGCACAGTGCATTTTCTGCTGGCAAACAGGTGTCCCTTTACATACCAGCAGAACTTGTGAATTATTTTACAAGTTCTCTTCCTTATGAGAAGTACCATGTAAGACATTTATTTTATTTATTATATTTAACATAACAAGTAAATGTTGTAGTATTTAAAGCTCCCTCTTCTAAACAAAGATATCTGAGCATAATTCTCAATTTGTCTTCAAAATTCTTTACTCTCACGGTGTTATGGGAAGAATATAGATTGCAAGATGTAAAGGGAGGAAAGCTTTTGGGCTTACATGTATAGCTATTACTCTCATTAGGTTTCAATGTGGAATCACTGGGCTTCTTTTGGCTGAATAGATCTGACATTTTCCCTCTCATTTGAATGGAGATATGGTCAGACTTCAGTGATTACACACACTGCAGTAGAGGCAAAATAATTCAGTCTTCGATCTTCAGATTTCCGGAGGCAGAAAGGCAAGTAGAAACATTTTTCTTTCCTATTCTTGATCAGGCTTTTTATCAGCCATGTGGAACCACTTTTGTTTGCTCAGTCACAGTTAGATTGAGGTACAGCTTAATAAGATCCATGTGTTAGAAAGATTTTTAAGCCAAATACTGGAGACTCTTCTCATTCCATGTTGGAACACAATATAAATCCTGCACGTATGTATGTGTATACACACACATGTGTGTACATGCATACATGTCTATAGATAGGCATATATTTTTCAGCTTTTTAGAGATTGTTCCTCACAAATGTCAACACTTTAGAATTTC
This sequence comes from Athene cunicularia, assembly GCF_003259725.1. Lineage (NCBI taxonomy): Eukaryota > Metazoa > Chordata > Aves > Strigiformes > Strigidae > Athene > Athene cunicularia. Next base: position 14,858,374 of record NW_020799097.1, read on the forward strand.
AGAAGTATTGCAGCTAAATGCCATTACAGATTCTATTTCTCTTCTTGAAAGTACCAAAGTTAAATACTTATTCTAAACTATGTGGTATGTATAGAATTAAAACCTTTTCTGTTTAATGAGGAGACATTGAAGGACATATCATTATTGTATTTAGAGGTGGATTGGATACAGCAGTGTTGTGAAAGTGTAAGAGAATGGATGTTTCAAGACTGGATGCGGCTTTGAAACATGAAACACAATCCCACTTTGCTGAATTTATCCTAGGGAAAAAAAGTCAAGACCTTTAACTATTTTTCCGTGCCTCTGCAGTTCAGACAACAAGATGAAATATGATAAGATCATAATCCTAAAAAGAATTAAATGGATTTTTTTTTTACAAAGAAGAATCATCTCAGTATTATTTCCAGGATTTTCTAGGACTGCTTCTATGTATGGGACTAGTTTTGTGGTGGTATAACAACATCTCGGTGGCGTGAGCCCAGCAAAGGACTGTATAATGAAAAGAAGAACAAGGCCCATTGTTTTCAACAGGAAGACAGTTTTCTGAGCTAAATGAACAAAATAACTGAGTGATTGCCTTGTTTATTCTCTGCAAGAGAAGACACAGCTGGAGATAGAGGTGCATATTCACAGCACATGGCTAGTTTGGTACCAAGGGTAAGAATGGGTTTACTAAGAGAACTAGCATAAACAAAATCCTCAAATAATGTTAGATGCTGTGAAAATATTGCAAGTCAATCCACAGTGAGAAAGTTCATCAGTGCTCATTGCGTCACCACCCAATGTGAAAAAGTAGCTTTGAAAGCTAAGCCAATCCATAATTTTCTGAACAAGGAACTATTTTATAGCTGAAAGAGGAATAAGTACCAAGGAAAACTGGATGGAAGTGGAGAGAATTTACTGCTGTAGACATAGAGCTAGTGGAATTGTTATTTGTCAAGAACTGACCTTTTCCTCTTCAGTGGATCTACTTCCATATTGACCTATCTTAAAATCAAAGTAATTGCTATCCACTGTGTGCTACCTTGGGATTAGAATTTATTCTGTCTGACTTTTATGTATTTCAGCTGCTGTTCACAGACTAGCAAGTAAACAAATTCGGTTTTAGACCAGTTGACTCAGTTATTTCACTGAAAGATGATGAGGGATAAGACTTTTTCCTTGACTTTACTCTCCTTTTTACTTACTTCAGAGTCTTTCTTGGTCACTCCTCTGGAAATGAGATCAACCACCAAATTAGAATTTAATAACATTTTTCAATTAAAGTTTGAAAAACGGAGGGGGAATGCTTCTGGGAGGGTGAAGGGAGTGGTGTTTTTCTTCTGTAGGACTGAAGGAACTTGATTTCTAGAAAAAATTTATTTTTGAAAATGTCATTCTGTCTTCAGCCACGGGCAAGATTGTACATTTATGCTGTGTGTTCCCTGGACTGATTCCTACAATACAAAAGTTTCAAATGACACCTCATGCAGAGTAACTCAAATCCTACTGAATAAGATCCTCAATATGCTTGAAAGCAGCCAATTTACAACAACAATGGAGTGAGCTTGTTTTGGCTGATATTTCAGATTTGAAACTAAGGTCTTCACAAATATTTTGTTTGCAGCACAGTATCTCCCCACACTGAACTTCCACAGTGACTGAAGCAGGTTGCATTCCTGTTTCTGTCTAGAAGAACATTTAGCAATGTCAAAGTCCAGGATCTGCAATTCAAGGTCATCCTGTGCTATGAGTCAGGAAACTTTGGTCAGCCCTCGCACTACTAAATTTGAATCTTCTTAAATGAGTTGAGACTTTCAGTCTTAACTTTCCCAGTCCTCCTACCATGCAGTTGGAAATGCTACAGGGCCCTACTGGTGTCAAGGGATACTGGTCTTTCTTCTTAACACATTGAATGTTTCAGGCTATCTTTGATTTCCTGAAATTAGATGATCTCATGGTCCTCAATTTCCAGGGGCCACCCAGATTGTTGCTCAGAATCAATCTCCAACAGTTCATTCTTCCTGAAGCAATTTTTACCCCCTGGAATCTCCCCCTACACAGAGTTCAGAAAATTATTAGTTTTCAATTTTATTTGCAGCTTGCCCTTCAATCCCCCCCCTCCCCAAATGTCAGCATTTCCTCTGGAAATCAAATTTTGAATTTCAGACAGGTTTTAACAAAGAATCTAGATGCCAGAAAACTTGGTCATAGTAAACTGCAAGCCAAACTACGGAAACTCTTCATGCCAGTGCTCAAAGCAACCCAAACCACAGTCATCCTGCCTAGAAATTAATCAAAACAGCAAAGACAACACTGAATATGGTTTTCAGCTAGATTTTTACCCGCCTTCTGAAAATGAAACACACATTGGAACCAAATGTTATTTAAATCAAATGAGTGATTATAGCAGGCGGTAAGACATGAGACATGTTCACTCATTAGTGATCTACTGGAATGTATTTGTGGCTTGGATATCCTCTTGACTCCTGAGAATCTTTCGCCTGTTGCATTTCCCACTCATATCATTTCTTTTTCCTTTCTTGGCAGAAGAGCCACAGCCATTTTAAGTAGCTATCTTTAAATGGATTAAAATTATTTTATCTGGCCAAAATGGATGGAGTGCTAAAACAAATGAATTACTAAGAATTTCATTTGTCTGTTCCTCCTGACTGAGGAGAAGTGTTTTAACTCACGTTTAGAGGATCTATTTTAGAATATTCTTCCTAGGGGCTACTTGACACGAGGGAAAAGCCTGTTAGAAATAAGGTACTCCCAAATACACTGAAAGCTGCCTTCTTTTACACATATTTTGTCCTGTACATAAGATTTCCTTCTTGGGAAATTCTCCTGCTAACTCCCAAGTTCTAGCTAATTATAATTTGGATTTCAGAGAAAGATATTATGTGCTATCAGCTAAAACACAATCTCATCACCATGGTCTGTAATTCTCCTTAAAGGATGACAGGCAGCCCCATCTCTTGCCACAAGAATCCTACTGCGAACTAGGCAAAATCGGATAGTGCTTTCATATAAGTATAGTTAAGCAAACCAGCAGTGGATATAGCACTATATGGGCAGAGCTTTATGGTCCTGCAGTTGGGAATGCAATTTGTAATCTTACAGAATGGTAGTTCAAATATCTTTTCGTAATTTGGGAAAGTCAGTGGCTTTGGCAATGTATTAGGGAAGTTTGCTAAGGTATCTATAACTTTTTTTTTGCTGCCTGCATATTTTCATACAAGATCAGTTAAGAATACGTTTTACTGTTAAAAAAATACCAACTCTACCCTGTCGTGTTACACAAATTGAAGAGCCCTGAAATGTTTTGCTTAAAGTTGGAATCACTAAAAAAAAAAAAAACCAAACAAAAAAAACCAATTACAATGCTTAGATTTTTCTATATGAAAATAACCTCTTTTTTCCTCAGAATTTCAAGAAACAAACCAAATCATCCAGCTAATCTGAGGTAAAATCTTTTCATTACAGGTTGAAATAAATTTGCACATGTGTAAAACCTTTTCTTATAACCATCTGCTGACAGAGTAACCATTTGGTTGATGTTGCTGTACTCACAAGTCATTAAGAGCAACTGAGAAGTGAAACTGGTGAATACTTGGTGATCAGCAGCTTAACACGCCTTTAGTAAAAGAATCTTCACTAGTGTTATCTCACTTTCTACATTTCTGTATAAATGAAACACAGAAGAGCTCTGCTGTTTGCCATGTATTTTCTCTAAATGTCTCAAATATGGATTTCTGTTTCCATAAATTCATATATATACATAGGAATATAATTCACATATGACTTCATTTTACCACTGTCCCAAGTCCAATCCCAAAATTTAGTATAAATAAATGTTCAATATGAAACTCTTTTAGAGAGATATTTTCTCATTTGTTTCTCATTAAAGCCAGTAGTGTAAATTTAATATTCATAAATTATATAAAGTTCTTTCTATCAAGAGTATTTTGTGGGAAATTAATAAAATACATGAGTCCATCTGGCCTCGAAAAGACAAAGTTTTATTTTCATCAAAATTTTGAAAGTTAAGGAAAAAAATGTTGTCTGTACTTTTTCCCATCCATTCCCCAAGTGGGAGAAATTTTGAAACTTCATAAATGGAAAAAGTCAGGAAAGGGATAAACAGTTCTTAGCACATTTCTCTCCATAAGGTGAATGGGTTCTTTTTTGGTTCTGTTTTTGTGTTTTGTTTTGTTGGGGGTTTTTTTAAGAGCAAAAAAAAGACAAATCCTGAAATTTAAAAACAAAAAAAAAATTGCATTTAGATTATTTTAAATCTCAGTTGCAATTTTTGTAATTAAAAATCATAATTAATTTACTATTTTATTAAAAATATATAATGCTTTCTGAACAAATAGCAGCTTGAGGTATTTTTTTATTTTTCAGTTGCAATTTGATAAACACATTCCAGTATCGTCTTTTGGTGTCCTGATCTGTTGAGAGAAGCTACATAACATTCCATTTAATCTGATGTTCTCACCAACTTTATGCTCAGGAAATCAGTATGGAATATGCAACAACAAAATCAGAATGGGGTATACATCTTTTTGACTGACTATAAAGTCTCATCCATAGGAAACAAATGTATGTGTTAGGTAATGCAGTCTTGAATCAAAAGAGCTTGTTCAGGGTGGACACCATGTACTTCAATCACTCTTGGAGATCTCTGATGTCTCGTTGACTCTCTAGATCTGAACAAGTTTAAAAATCTCCATTAACCACCCACCAAACCCAGAGATTTCCTCTGTAGGTTCAAAAGGTTCTAGGAAAACTACACCTGAAACATGTACTTAAAAATAATTCTGTATCCATTTGTCAGTAATTTTTGTCACTACTACTACTGTGGTGAAGGTTCCTTTATCAAACAGTAACCTCAAAATGTTCTTAATCCATCTATTTCTTCAAGAATTGAACTTGTCTCCTGAAAGTTGTTCTGTGTGGTCTTTTTTACCTTTTCTTAGAGCTGCATCAGCTTGCACAGTGGTTCCTATTGTATGTATTTCACCACTCTATAGAAGATCAGTGTCGTTATTAACTACTTGAGCTGAGCTCATATTTCACGTGGCAGAAGTTGCATTGGTAAAAGCAAATTCTGCCAAGATCAAATCATGTACAGTTGGCTTCGATGTGAACACCAGGACCCTCTCTTGCCCTTTTGTGCGGCTGACCTTGGGTCTGATTGTTGCCGACATGGTCACTTAGCAGGAACTTGTAGCAGGTGTAATGAAAAGGCTTACTCACAAGAGTGTTAAGGTAACTTAATAACATACAGTTTTAGTGGAGAATAAAAAGAAAAATAGGTTAGTGGTTGCAGCAAATATCTCCTATTCATTCTAAGTTGTGAATATTTGTATCTTTTTATATTCAGTAACTGAAGGCAAAATACTCTCAGTACCCTAGATAATAACAGCATCTGATTGAAATCATTATAGTAATTCCATAAAACTTCATTGAAGTTCTTCTGTCTTAGCCAGTTGTCAGATATGCTTTTCATATTTTGGGATATAAATTGATGAATGCAAAAAACAGTACTTAAAAAATTTACCGAAATTAAATATGGAAGGCGAGAAACAAGGTAGAAACATGTGTAAATAATGTTCTAACCCTTGTGAGAAGGCACAGAATTAAGCTTTTATGTTTTAACTTTTTGAAATGAATTTTTGCTGACCCAAGTGATTATTCAAAATTTGGGACTGGGACAGTTGTAGCTAGGATGAGAAACTGGTGATAGACGCTCTCCAGTTTATTTACAAAAGACATATAGAATTCCATTTCCCTTATATCAAGAATCCAACAGCAGACAGTTTATTTGCTCACAGCTTCAAGTCCCTTTAACAGAACCAGAGAAAAACATATCCATATCTGTCTCCTGGATTTTCTTACGGCTCTGCTCCCAGCCCTTAATCTGGTGGTGTAATTGGCATTCCGCTCCTCTTCTCTAGTTTCCCTCATCTTTCATCTCTCACATAAACATACAAACCTCCATTAAAAGAATTAAAAGTGTATTAAGCTTGTTCATTGATATAAATTGTACAAGTTGGGTTTTTTTACACTACATGGCAACATATTTCATTGTTTGAGACATGCATCTAGAACAATTTTAAGAACTCCTAATTCTTTTGTCTTGTTACTCATTACACTCATCAAGCTTGCTGTGATTTGATATCAAACATAGCAGATGTGCCATGTGGTTCTTCTTAAGTAGCTGTATGCAAACATAAGTGCACACTGCTTCTGAGTGTTCCTGGGGTAGGCTGGGTAGAGTATTACTTGCCACCAGCAATAAGCAGTAGTGAAACTGAGGTAGAAACACTTGTCATCAGGACAAAACACTGTATCAAATTTTGTGACGAGGACAGTAGCACTCTCTGTCATTCGACGCACAAGCATACTTATTTCCCTTCATTCAGTGCTGCATCTTTGTCTCTAATGTGCTGAATTTGCTGTCAATTCAGCTGAACTGATTTATCAGTTGGAAAAAAATCCTTACTCAGCAGATGGCTCTTCTGGTTTTGATTTGCAAATCTACTGTTGGCTTGAAAAAAGACAAAGAAACTGAGGAGATAAGCTTCCTGGGCAAGAGTATCTAGCTTGGACAATGTCTGATATACTGAATAGGAAACTTAAGGGTTTATGACTTTGCACCAAGATAGAAATCAGCTATTTTCTTTCCGGGGGTGGGAGGAGCCTGTGTGGGTTAGCTGAGGACTTGAAATAGTTTTATTCTGACTGAGATGTTGATTTGGTTTGACCATTTTTTTAAAAATCCAGACCAATTCCTCATGAGCTCTTCATAAGATTTTACAACCATCATTGGATGTGATTATGTACACATAGAAGAAATATTATATTAATTCTGTTGGTTTACCATGCCCAGTTCTGATTTAAAGGATGCAGTCTTCAAGCCAACTGGTGATGTTATTCTCTCATTGTCAGAAGTGATCTCTTTGCTTTTATATCTGTACACATCTAAGTTTTAACTCAATCCAGAGTGTATCACCTTCGAAATTAAATGCCTTTCTTTGGTGGCAATGTAATTTTTAACCTTAAATACATATTGTTTATACCTTTCTATATGCACACACTCATTAAGCACAATTGCATGTGTGTGTATGTATATGTACGTTTCAATGTGCATTTTACAAAGACACACAGCACAAAGAACACTTTCATTATTAGTATGCACTTCTAGCATCTAAAATAAGTGAAAGTAAGTAAACATAATTCTCTTTCACTGGCAGTTTATACTCACATATGCACCAGAATCTCTGTGTAAGGTCACTGTCATTTGTCCCATAATAATTTTCCACTGCTTTGAGTCCCTTTGAGACCATTAAGTCCAACCTCCTGCTCAGAGCAGGTCTCATTAGATCATTAATGAAGTAGTAAAAGAAAAAATAAAATTTCCAAGACTTGAAACTGATGATAGTCTTTAAAACTCTGATCTGTGCATTGTCTTGATAGAAACTGCTACCACAGGAACTGTTCATTTAAGAGGAATTAAAACTTAATCTCTTTATTACCCTAAATGATGAAGTAAAAAGGGCCAGTGACCAATGTAAATACTTCAGTCAGATTACTCTAATTGAGAAATACTTATTGCTGTTTTATTACAAGCTACATTTAAAAATCCATGTTAATAGCAACTCTAGGGCACTTTTCAAAACCTTAATTTATTTAACTACTTCAAAGGAAAATAAATAACATTTTCAGCTTTAAATTTATCTTGTTTGACATGTAATAATGGAGGGATGCATGAGATTCCAACAACAGATTAAAGGAATCAAGGGATAAAATATTCAGAATAAATTGCTCTGCTGTAGCATGCTATTTATCTTTTTCTAGAACAATCCAGCTTATTCTTTTATTTGTGTAGAAAGCAGCTTTGGAAATAACAGCCACTGTGGAAAATAGTCTAGTTTAGACAGAAGTTTACGGAGACATAAGCCATGTTCAGCTGCAGTGTTACCTCTGTCTTCATGCTGCTGCTATCTTGATCGCTTACGCTGTTTTCAAAGGGCACATCTATTTCCAAGGACCAAATAAAGTAAACATTTCAGACCATGCTAGAACAAATTAAAAAAAACCCAAAAAATTAATGCTCCTGGGTTTTTTTTTTGTTTTCTGGCTATGCTCTTAGCACTTAATCTGGTCATTTTTTTGCACTCTGTTGCTCCAGCCCCTCTGTTCTGTCAGTCTTTGCAGACACAGAAATCTGCATAGGTTGCAGGAAAAACCCACTAAATGCTTTTGTTCATAATGAGAACACCACTATACAGCTGATGAACATATGGACCTCAGTGGCTCCAGAGGACAAGGGTGGATTTTTGGATGCTGACCTATTTGCTTTCTTCAACTGTGGATGTTCTTTTCAAGATTTCTTGAAGAGATTTGATCTTAAAAAAACATGTCCCTTGAGAACAAGGGTTTTTTAAAACTGGATATTCATACTAGAAATCACCAATTATCTTTCTCAATGGATGCTTGAAGCAAGGAACTCGTATAAAAATAGATTTAAAAAAAAAAAAAAAGTTCTCCCTTCCTGGTTGTTGGATCACAAAATCAGAAATGTCAACTTGCTGGTTAATAGACTTCAGAAGTTGTCCTACAGTTTTGGGGCAGAATGTGATACATTTTCTATTCCCTTTAATCACTTAAAAAACTGTCCTTCTCCAGGACAGTTGAAATCCTGGAAGATATTTTTATAAAAGAAACATGAGCTGCCTAGCTGAACATAATTTTTTGCCCTTCATAATTACTTGAAGCAAGAACTATTGGCCCAGATTGTCCTGCCTAAATCTGCAAATGAACAATATATTCAGGGTAAAACCTCTTTCTGAAAGGAGCAGTGAAGGGATGGAGACTTGAAGCTATCTATATTATTTATTAGTACAGCATCTTGCACTTCTGCTTGTCAGAAACCTGCAGTGGGTGTCCAGAATTTACTGAAGGGTATGGAGGACAGATAGAGAAGGCTGGAGACAGAAGTGACCTAGATTTGCTCACAGGGAAGGGAAGATCTTTGACATGCCCAAAGAAGGGCAACAAGGCTGATGAAAGGTCTAGAACATAAGTCTTATGAGGAGCAGCTGAGGGAAATGGTGTTGTTCAGCCTGGACAAAAGGAGGTTCAAGGGAGACCTCGCTCTCTACAACTACCTGGAAGGAGGATGTAGTGAGGTGGATGTCAGACTCTTCTCCCAGGTATCAAGCCATATGACAAGAGGAAACAGCCTCAAGTTGCACCAGAGGAGGTTTATATTGGATATTAGGGAAATTTCTTCACCAAAAGGGTTGTCAAGCATTGGAACAGGCTGCCTGGTGAAGTGGTTACCATTCCTGAAGGTATTTAAAAGACTTGTAGATGTGTCACTTCAGGGACAAGGCTTCATGTTGGACTTGGCAGTGCTAGGTTAACAGCGAGACTCAATGGTCTTAAAGGTCTTTTCCAACCTAAATGAGTTTGTGATTCTAGGATCATGTCTTCCTCATGTCCCTCCACCAGCATGAAATATGGCAGGAAAAAGGTCTCAGATACTAATTTGGTTTCCTTTTCTGTAGAATATATTAAAGGTTGTGAAGAAGCTGTATTTATCCTTGCTAAAGCCCTGTGAGACTGACTAATCTGTAATCACATAGGAAGCCTGTGGCAAAACATAATTTGACTGTGCTTTCGGGTTTCTAGTTCAACCATTGACTTTTCCTTTTTTTCTCTTTTTCTGTGGAGCTCCCTGAGGGCAAGGAAGAAGGATCAATTTGTGGTATGGAGCTGTACAAAGGGATAGACAGAGTCAGTTCAGAGACAATATACCTGAATCAGCTTTTGCATTTAGTAAAATCTCAGATCTATTATAACTTCAGATCTTTTTGTTGGGGCAAGCCTACTTCTCTACAGTAGATCAACACTAAAAAGAGGTTAGATGGTTCACAAAGAAGGCATTCTGGGATAATATATTTAAAGGACACGTTGTGAAACTCAGTCTGCTTTGTTCTCCTCTAGGACCAGTGTATAGTCTTCAGTTGTTTTTGTTTAAGTTAACAACTGGAAGAAACGCCCTTCCTCTGAGATCATTGATGGCTTACAAACTTTGCCATAATGTTCTCACTTTCCCCTTTAGAGCAGCACTTACTGAGCCAGCAGTTAAACTGAGTATGGTAATTTAATTATAACTCTATCAAATGTGATTCGTCACAATCTGAACCTGAAAAGGTCTTGTTATCCTTTTAAACAAAATACCAGTTCCAAATAACTACAATAAAATTCACAGGGAATATAAAAGTTAGAAAAAAACTTTTGGTATGGTTTTCATTCCAGAATAAATGTTCTTCCTTTGATAATTTCAAGCATAACCAGTCAATAAAGGCATTGTGCAAAGTGTCTTATTTATAGTGGCTAGAATCCTTTTTATTACATCAATAACACTACACATCATCGTGACGTTTATCAGTCATTTAATCTAGGTAAACTTATTACATCTAATGTAATTCCACTGAGGTAAATCTGCTGTATGCTTTTTGTGCTATTTCTAGCATGGATGGGGTTTAGAACCATGTTAAGTAGGAACTCTTTTTTCCTACTAATAACCCACTATTATTTTGAAACCATTAACTGTATTCTCATTTACACAACTTCTTAAGGAGATTCTTCTATTGTTTAGAGGAAAAAGTTATAGAATACTACTTATGATTCATAAATCTCTTTTATTTCAGTGTGACATATCTTACATGCTCATATTGCTTTCTCAGTTTCAGCAAAAAATATCTTTCAGATTTTTTCACTTGTCTGCACTAAATGTCAGAATCTCTTGAAATTTCAGAATGAAATGGCAAACACAGAGTGTACTGCTGAATTTTCTAAAACAATACCCAGTCATTCCTGTCTGATGTAGCAAACATCCTCCAGGTGAGTTATTCTCTCTGAAGTTCAGTTTATAAATTCAGTGATGTCACACTCGGGAAATGTTACTATTCTTTCAGCTTTCCTGGTCCCCAACTCACATAACCAATCTCACTCAGTCACATAGACTAGTGGAATAATTTAGGCTAGAAGAGACCTCTGGAGGTGCTTAAAACAAGGCAAACTTTGAAGTTAGGTTCAAATATTGCTCAGGTTCATATCCAGTCAAGTTTGGAATATCACTATAGATGGTGAACCTAAAACTTCTCCAAGTAAAGAGTTCCAGCATCTGATTGCTCTCATGATGAAAAAATTTTCCCATCAAGGAGTGACTGAAGATTCAGAACATGCATGAAAACTTTCAGCACGATATCAGTTGTTTCAGAGAGGGAGAGAGACAGAGACAGACTCTCTGAGGTGATTTATGGCTTGTTTTTTTGCAGTTATTCTAAAGTATTCTACCACTGGATGCTTATCAATAAAAAGTGGAAAGATTGGTTTTCATGGGGTAGTTATTTAAAACTTGACCTACACTGCCTGAAACAATTGCCCAGAACTCCCCATTCCAGCACACACACACACAAAAAAAACCCTGAACCACATTTTACAAGTGCTTGGGATAACAGTTCTCCCTCCACCATCTTAAATCAAACTATAGAAAGGTGTCTCTGAGCAGCAAAGCAATACCAGATTGAAAAAGGGTAAAAGCTGGGGCTTGGCTGTAGCTGAGCCCTGTGTCCAGAACAGCAGCCTAGGCGGAGGATTTGGGTGAGACCCCTTTCTTCCCTCATCTGTATATTTTTATTGCTGCTTTAGGTACTGAGTATCCGTTTCATTCTCCTGGGGCTGTGCCCATTCCTGTACTACCTTACGAAGGCTACAGACATCCAAATAAAACTAATGCTTCTTTGCTGTTTGCTGTTGTGCTGTTGCTATCGTTCCTATTCCCCTGTTGCCATGCAGGAACTGATTGCAGGTCCATGCGTCTGCCCATGTGGAGTTAGTCAGTTGTGATGGGCACTGCTTCCCCTCTCCTGTGGGAAAGACAAGATGATCCAGCAGGTTTTTATACATTTTGTGCTGAGTAATCACATATAGTGATAATACATTCATAGCCAATCTGCCTTTTTCTGAGACTGTTTACACAGAGGAAAGACATTCTAGCCTTAGGCATGCAAGATCGACTTGTGGTGACAATTTAAGATTTCTTTCTTTCCTATAAGACTACCCCTAGCAGTCAGAGGAAGGAGTAGACATGCAGGGAAGGCATATGCAGTTCATCCTTCTCCCATCCCAGAAGAGCTCACCAGGCCAGACCCCAGAGTCTGCCTTGTCTTCTATGGATGACAAGAACTTCCTTGTAATCCATAGCCACTTTCTTACTATCCTGATAGAATTTACTGGGGGTGGATAACAGCTCCAAATTAGCATACACTTTTTTTTTTTTTTCTGTTTTACAGCATTCTCTAAATCTGTATAATCCCTTACACTATAGATTAATGAGTAGAACCCTATTTACCTATCTCTGCTAATAATGTTGCTTTACATTACGAAGGACATATTAAAGTAAATATTGTAATGCTGCTACCTAAACAATCAAGTGTACCCACAGCAAAATGATAAAGTACAGCATCAGGCTGTCTTTCAGGAAGAAGGACATCTTCTGTCTAAAAAGGAAGCAGAAACTGTAAGCAAAAGAGAAAGGGAGAAAGGATTCTCTTCTGAGATTTGAGTTAGTAAAGCACAGGGTTAATATTTTGCCTTTCAGGTACCGAATGTGCTCCTTGAATAATTCCTCTGATGACCTAAACATGGCCTACAATAGTCCTCATAGTTTCCTATCTTAAATAACTAGCAGCTTGATTGTGATTTTATCTTCTTTTTTACAGAGACAGTTATATGAGAGTGCTGACCTTCAGTTAACTGCCTTCTTCCTCTGCACAGGGTACACAGGACGTGAGAGCTTGGTTCAATTAGGCATGTTGAGTTGCATGTAAGTGGAGGCCTTGATCTCCACAAGCGATAGAATTGTTTTAGCTCACATGTTACGGTATCTCTGTGGTCTGCTTGTTATAACAGGGCAGTCCCTGACTCATTTCTACCTTGCCAGTGTACATACAATAACTGATACAGTAAAAATACTGCCAGGCTTGCCAGTGTGACTAGAAACAACCACAATTTAAACGTGTTAACAGCTCTTCAGTATCTCAGGCTGTAGTGTTATTTAGCTATTTAAAACAATTCGTACACAACTTGAACAGTTAAAAATACCATGACAGTTTATTTCCTTTGGGAGAAGGGTTAAAGCCTTCTAAGATGGTTGCTTTCGAGTGGAGGGTCCATCAGAAGATTCTGCACAGGATGAAATGAGCATAGCTGTTATGTGACACTGGGAGATAATATGGAATGGTATAGGGATTTTTTAAAGTACTAGTATACACTAGTATACACAGGGGTGAGCCAGCATAAGGCAAGCAATGTTGTAAAGAAAACAAGAGTTTGGATGAACTGTTCACTCAAGGCTTAACATTGTCCTCTCTATAGCAAACAGATGGTTGGACTTGGAGGTTCATATCCACAACGTGGCTTGAGGTTTTGACAGGTTGCATTTTGAAATATCTAATTTTCCCCAAAGGTTGTGTAGGGGCAGAGGTTCCTAAGGTAGAATAAGAGATCCCACCAGACAGCTACCTAAGCTAATACAACGCTTGAAGTTTCAGTGCTTACTTTACATTTGCATCTAGATGGCAAGACCTACTATACCTGTCAGGCTGGAGGGGCAATGGCTAAGTAAGTTCATCTCTGTGCTGTGCTTTTGGAAAGAAACACAGCCCTTAGTACATTTACCAGATGAGGAAACAGATAACAAATTTGGCCCACAGCTCTGACAATTAAATCACTTCTCAAGAGTGGAGCATGCATTATAAAGAAAAAATATTTTTAACTGTTTTCCAACTTGCCCCTTAATTCTGCTTCATTGATTTCTTAAGGTTGTTTCCCCAATCTTTTAGATTGTTGACACAATGCTTTACGAGAGGTCTATGGGGAATGAGGCAAGGCAACAAAAGCTACATAAGCAACTATTCATTAATTCTGTCATTATGACATAAATTGGTCACTTACTGAATGATATATTTTTGCTTTCATTGGCTCCAAGATAATTTTTAATTACAGTAAAATAATCCTTAAAGACACTTTTAAACATGGTATTCTGTAGCTTTCTAGTGTGTCTTAAAATGAGACTTGGCATCTTTTGCTAGTGGATTGTGTGATGTGGCAGTTAAGGTATGGTCATATTGCCCATCTTACAGCAATGCAGACAGGCAGATGCTATAGTAACTCCAGCAACTACTGCCCACTCTATCCTAGAGGATATAATAGATCAGTAAGAAAGAGGAAACTCGTATGTGCTCTGAAGGAGAACTGCTGAATGGATGAAAAGGACAAAAATGACAGAAAGTCTCTGTTTTTTCATACAGCTTTAGCATATGTTTTAGTGGTAAAACCTGCTTAATTTATAGGGGTTAGATGAAAAATTAACTGACATCTATAAAGTACTTTGAACTTCTTTAAAACTGAATGTGCCAGGGCCACCATGTACTAATATTATTTAGTTGCAGGAAAAAGGCAATCACAGTGTTTCATTATTTTGCTCCTTGTTTCACTCTTTTCCTAATTCCTTGGGTTAATAGCATTTCTCAGTAGCATCAGATATTAATATCTTTCAATATCAGTTATTAGCGGTAAAATAGTTTCACCTAGAAGGTTTTTCCTGGACTGGGGTTTCCATTTACTACAGCTGCAATGACACAGAAGAAGCTGACAAACCATGACTTACAGAGCTCAGGACTGGAATCATGTTGCTTAATTTTAATTTGCCTGTTCAGTCCTGTAATCAATGGAGAGGAATAATTACTTCCAGAGAGCAATGATTCTGTTTACAGTCTCAATCAGGGTCTGGAAGTGACCATCTTTTTTGACAGTGAAGAAAACTGGGGGGATTAGACTTCTATTTTATTACTAGCTAAATGCTTATACAGGGAAGGAAAGAATACATAAAGCCTTACTAATAAGTGTTAGACAGACCTAGATACAGTAGATTAACTGTAAAGTCTTGGAAGAAGTAGCAGTAAAACAATATTGTGAATGTATTCAAAAGCATTTTTGTGCTCTGTTTATAGTCATTGATCATATGCTATGGTACTGGTACCATGCAGGAAAACTTTTTTTGTCTTATCTCACTGTTAATTCTGTTTCTGCCCTTTCAGATCAGTAAATGGCTGACACATACTCCTGTTTCTCTCTATCAAATCTTTCAGACTGAATTACTGTGCTTTATATGAATGCTGTTGCTCTGAGAGTTGGGATTTACTCATAACTTCACAAGCTAACGCCAAATGCATCAGTGAATATTGATGGAAAACCTGCATTTGCTATTACAAAAGAAGCAGCTGTAAGTAAAAAGTGTATTTTAGCCTCTTGCAGGACAGCATCACATCAACTGTAACTAAACTGTGCCTTTTAAGCTTTCCTTGACTGCAATGTGTAATCTCAATTACGGTACAGTGTGTATAACACACTTTGCAACAGTATTTTACCTTGCACTTCCTTACAGTGGCAAAAAGTGCTAATATAATAGACCATAATGTGTTACCAGGAAATTAGAGGATTCAAGTAGTATAGTCTTTATCTTTGTAGGACTGATTTATCATTATCTAACCAGTTTATCTTTCACTCATAAGAAGTGTGGTTAAATTATTTGGTGGTAAGATTTTTCCCCATACTACTATGCACATGTTATTGTGGTTTCCTTTCAACTCTGTTTAGCTATATCCAAAAGCAAGCATGAAAGGAAGATAATAATTTAACTGGGGGAAAGACGGAGAATATGTAAGAAACAAAAGCAACAAAAAGACTATCTGGTTTGATGAAGTCAACTCGCTTGAGTGTATCTGTAAACAAACACTGTTTCCATATCCCCAGATTATGTGACAGTCTTGCCATCATATATATAGGGTTGCAATGTCACTAGCATGGACTCAGATTAGTTACTGTAATATGTTTATTCCTTTCATTTCTATATGGTATAGATTATATTCACATTAGTTCAAACTGCCTAGGGAAGGTGGTGGGAGATCTCCTACAACTAAGAAATATAATTAGACTAGTAAAATATATGTGTAAGCTTTAGGCTTTGCTTGGACAGTGTTTTTCAGAAGGGAATGGGCAGCAGTGCTGTTTGGTTGTGTGGTTCCACCCTTATGTGTTTGGTAACATACCGCATCAAATTGCATTATAGAAGGATGGGGTGAGAGCGCCATGGGGTGATGCCTTTCATAGGGTGGTTTGGGTTTACCCCACGACTCACTGGAAGCTCCTACAGATAACACAATGTAGAATTTGTCACAGGGAACACCAGTGCTCCCAGATGTATCCTGCAGAGCAAGCAGGATTGGTGTCAGATGAGGTGGTAGCCAGTAACAGGTCAGCTCTGAATAGCCACTGAGGTAAATCTCACTGTGATGTTACCCTGTCAAGAACATGAGATGGGCGTTTTTTGGGGTTTGAGGGTTTTTTTCTCCTCCTTATGACAACCCTTTGGTTTAAATGCAGTTTGGCATATTGTCTGCTCACAAGTTTCCCAGAAAATCATTCTAACACTGGAGAATTAATTACCACATGCCTAATGTGATTAATGTATATATGAAAACAAGCTTTCCCATAAGTGAAGAAATATAAAAGTAAGCTTCACATGGCCGTTTGTGATTACAAAGACTACATCCATCTTATTCTGGAAATCTGTGTAATTTCACATTCAAATAAACGTTAGTGTGTGCGTGCATCACATTTAACAAAGGTAATATGAAAATCACTTTGTCATATCTACAGTGAACCAGTGTTACTATATATTACAATTGTCAAAATCAGTATGCATGCTAAATATTGCAATATGGCTTTAAGTACCCACATTTTTCATATTCCATTGAAAAATTCATATTTTCAAAATGCACGTGCCTGTCATCGTAAAGATATGTATTTGTATAAAAAAGGCTGTTGGATTGTTTCCAGCTGAGACTATTGCCTTACTGTGTTAGGTGCTGCACACATTTAGGAGGTAAAATAGAACTGTTGCTATGAAGTACTGGTAATATATGGACAAAAAGGAATATTTTCTTTCCTTGATCTTTGTGTTAAATAGTCTTATCCATATATTTGGATGGCAACTAGGGAACATGAGCTAGATCTTCACAGCTGTAGAGTTCACTGTAATTTCTAACTTTAGGAGCCCTCTCACCTACTGGAGCCATCCCCAAAACACTGGAAAAACATTAATCCTGAAACACATCCTCAGAAGCTGGCTAAGCTAGCCAGGAGGCAAAGATAGGATATATGTCTGATAGGGATAAATAAATTGGGATCCTTCTGCTCAGTGTTATGAATGATTTCTGAATGTCCTCTTAAGTCAGACTCTTCATTGCTGAGGCAGCAGGAGAGACTGATCCCATGATATTCACTAGTCTAGGCGCTAGACCCTGGCCTACACAAAACAGAAAATCAGAATTAAAGCCTAAATTACATCGAGGCCCCAAACTTGCATCCTACCTGTACTGAAAGCAGCATCTAGGATGCAGCTCCAGGCAAACCTTCTCACCCCTCTGCCGAGCCACCATTTCGTCTGTCAGGTGGCTCCGGGACTGCTCTCATCTCTGTGAACTGTGGGGTTGCAAGGATGATTCTGTGTAACCTCAACTTCCAGATCTAAAGTTCCTGTTATTCATTTTTCTGCAGAATAATCCCTTCCTTTCAGGTCATTCTGCCACATCTAAGCACCCTGTATACAAATGATCAACTTTTTTCTTCTCTCAGCCTTTTCTCTGAGTAGCTGAGGTGACCGAGCTCATAAAACTCAGAAAAAGAATTGTGACTCTCTTTGAAAACTTCCTGAAGATTCCCAGACTTTTTCAGACACTATACTGTATATAATATTCTAGAAGTCTTACTAACTCTGTGTGCAGAGGGAAGGTCATTTCCCTAATTTCTATATATCACTATTTATGTATCCAAAAATTGCATTAGGCTTTCTAGCTTCTACACAGTATTTGAGAACCCATGCTGTGGTGATTATCTGTGATGATGATCTCTGCTTTAGCTGGAGATCTTGCTGTGATATGCTGCAATAGTGTGCTTTCCTACCATTATTTCTGGCTTATATTTGTTCCTTGCTTTTAAAAAAAAAAGTTGCACTTACATTGAATTTGCTTCTATTACTTGCACTTTCTAAATCTGGAATCAGATGAAAAAAATATACCATATAGGTTTTAAAATTTTGTATTATCTTAAATACTCAGTCCGGCATTTCTTGTATAAGCCCTGTTGTATAAGAATTTTTCCGTATTTTTTTCAGAATGTCAGTGAGGTCAGTGTTCAAAAAGACGATTTTAAGTTACTTACGCACCAATGTGTGAATCAAGACAGGTCAGATTTAATTCAAACCACTCCCACTAATTTACATAGACTTTATATGTATGGTGAAATAGCCAGATTTTTCAGAACTCCAAGCTCACAAAACAGATCTGCAACAGTACATGGGGTCAACAAGATAGTATGTTACCCACTGCATTACCTCAGTTCACTTGGCAGACTTCACCCAAATTTGTGCACAGTATAGTTGGTTATTACCATTCCGTAGTTGAAGATGTCATTTTCTTAGGATTAATTTTAGCTGTAAACCTTGCTCAAATTACTAGGACCTGATTTCAGATCCACTAGGAAGCAGTTTTGTAGTTTTTATGGATTTAAACCTACCACACCTTTTGCAGATTTAACAAGTACATGATCTCTCCCTCACTCTCTTAAGAAGTCCTTAGAAACCAACAACTGTGAGAGTTAAAGCCTGGGTACTCTCCCTCTTAAGCCTGTTCAAAAGAGAGACACAGAATAGATCTAGTGTATTCTTGCATTGGAGCTAGTCCTGTTTTAAACACACATTGGAGAAACCACCAGCTACTCCTGTTTAAAATAGCCATAAAATTACTTTAATCTGCTTCAAAGAGAAAATTTCTGGTTTCAGGTTTGGGGTAAAGTACAGTAAAGATTCTTTATCTTGTCTTTTTGCAAAGCTCTATGTGGCAGCCTTGCATCCACTACGTACAGCAATGTGTTTAGGTTAGTAGATGTGTTTTGAGATGGTTCAAGGGCACATGGGTTTTTATGTGCAAGTATGGTAAATGATTAAATTAGTTCAATCTAATATTAATTATCTAATTACAGTAACAACTGGTACAAATTCTATATACCCTATCAGAAACAGGGTAATCACTTTCCATACATTGATATTAATAATTTAGAACTAGTTGGAAAAGCTCTGTAGTTTTATCTGTTTCAGACAAAATTTGGAAATAAGTTAGTAATTTGGTCATTTTGGATCAGATCCAAAATGTTTTACATATTCAGAAAATCCTATGGATAAAAGAATGGTTCAACCCTATAATGTGATACCAGTACAAAGAGCTGTGTTAAGAAAGAGTAGACAATTTTAAATAGACAATCTAAGCAAAAGGGGTAATTATTGCCTCCTATTAAATTTCAGAAACCAACAAATGGAACCCTGTTTTGGAAAGAGTTGGTCAACTTAAGTTGAGTAAGTTTCAGTTCTTAATAGTATCATGTAAACAGCCTAAATCCCTGGCAAGTTCAGACTTGCTTAGGCAGAAAAAATAGCATCACTGAATTCACAGACTTGAATGACAGTGCTGAGTCCCAGCTCTCAGCCTTTGACACAACAGCAAATTCCTTACCAGAATTGATACTGTTAAGTGACATGTTGCTGACTGATTGGTGCTCTATCACTGTCTCCAGTTGCACCACAGAGGTGGTATTTTGTGAAGAGGTGCAACAGCATTGCACATCACTACCCAAGAAAATACAGTTATATAAAGCTGGTCTAAAGAAGTTTTGTTTGCAGTAGCGTGTCCAGATGTTTTGGTGTGCATTTGTCTTTTAAGTTTTGAAGTAGGTCCATTTTGCATATATAACCCTTACAAAAGTTAAAATATACATTAAAAAGTATTCCACTTTTATACATAGGGACACTAAAGGACTGAGCATTGCAACAGGTTGAAGAAGGTGTTCTGACTGAGACTGGACCCCAACTTGCCTGCCTTGGTGTTCTCCAGCCACTCTGCCATGAAAACATTTCTGATTCCCAGAACTGAAACTACGTTTTGTGTTCCTGATTCATCAGTAGACCCAGAATCAGAATGATATTTTTTTCAGTAATTTTAGAGGTTGTCTGCTTTTTCTTTGTCTGTATTTGTTTTCCTAATCTAGCTTGTAAACCCTTGAGGACTTAATATTTATTTTAACATTATTTATATTTAATAATAATAATAACAACGCATTGATACCAAAAATAGCATATCTAGACACTCTGGCAGTATAAGAATCCCTCCTTTCATTTTTTGTTTACACTTTGCTTTATTAAGAAGGTAGAATTCTCTTTTTGTGACTCTAGTATATAACCTTCTTAGAGCTTCTGAAATCTTCCAAACAAAAAAAACCAAACCCAAAGGTCAATTTTCCAGCATCAGGTCATGCACTGTGATATGCTGTTCTTCTGTTGGTCTGAATATTCTTTAAAATACCATGCAATATTAAGGTGCAATTCAGGGGGTGCTACTAAAATGAAGAAAAAAAGTCGTATTGAGCCCGTGATGAACTTTGTTCCCTTATTTAAATATCTGAATTTAATCTTGCTGACTGGTGAGACCTCCCTATGTCACTATGGGACAGGATCCATCTGGTAGAAGTGAACATCCTACCATTCCTGACTTACCACTTTAAAGTCCTGCCGGTTCTCTTAGCACTTTTATCTAAAAGTCTTAGATCATATGTGTAAAAACTTCCTCTGGAAAGGCAAAAAGTTCCCTAGTACTATGACTAAAACATAACTGTGAGAGAGATAAAGGTAAATTGGGCACTTAATAGTTGGAAAATGTAGAATCTACCTGTTTTGTTAAAATATTCCATGTCACATGAATACACCCTGTGGATAATAATAACAGAATTTTACCATACAAAAATCTTATGAGCTCAAAGAGGAAATAATTACATAACCATTAAATGGGCAAATCACTGCTATATCCCCTTCCTTTTTTTACTTTAGTCATTTTAAGAAGTTTCATATCACCGTTCTCAGGTTTGTAACTGGCACAACTATGCAATTATCAGAAAGAACATTTTGCATGGATACCTGGATACCCATCCTTAGCCAGGTCCACCAGCATGGTCTTCCTATCCTAGTCCTATCACATTGTATAAGTAAAAGTTGAAATGGAGTAAGACTAACAGTAGACTGAAGTCTAAATCTTTGTTTGAGCTCTTAGTCAGGCTGATGATAAGTAATAGGAATACAAAGGTAGGGCAGAGTGTGGAAGGGAGGATATGGATTATCATGCTTAAATAGCAGCAGAACGTGGATGTCTGCTGAAGTTAAGGGAACTGCTCTCCTTTCCATAACACAGGAAAAAATCAGTCTTACACAAAATCACAGCCATGACAGCACAGTTATAATTTCACTCTCCAAAGACAGCTTTTGGTCACCCTTTGCACAACTGTAGAAAAGAATGTCACTCTTATTTACACAAACTAGGATAAATATTTATAACTATTTTGACCCTCAAGTTTCATGACATAAAGCATGCAAAACTAATCTCATGTTCAGAAAAGCTGAACCACCTTTCTCTGGAACATCTAGCACAAATTCTTGTTATCGTACCACAGTGAATAACAATGACCACTGATCTGATTCACAATAAACATTCCCGTGGCTTCAGTAGATCATGTGAATACAAAGCAAGGCTGAATTTCAGGGGTTTAAAAATCGCGTTATTATAGCAGAAAAGGATAAAATATCTCCATCCTGGAAATCAAGTCTGTTCAAAGATCTGGTTTTCCTCTTTGTTTTTGAAATATATGTAGCTTTAAATTCAAGTACACATCACCATGTCTGCTGTTGCCAACAGAGCTGATGAGGAAGTGTTGTGTGATTTCTGACAACATCCGAGTGGAATAACAATCATTTCAGAGCTGGACTTGAAGCCTCCTTTTGAAATCAAGTGCAGCAGAGGACATCCTGCAAGAGTTCTCCCCCTCCTGTCCTTGTGTGAAAGTATTCCTAAAGAGAGCATGAATATTCACAAGGGCTGACTACCATCAGCCACACTGGGCTCCAGCTGGAGGTCTTTTAATAACCAACTGACACTTAAGATTTCTGCCTCCTGTGCTAGAAAAGGTGTTGCCAGTAGCAGATAAGATCTGTCCCTCAGAAAACAAACTCAATTGTGATCTTGCATCTGCCACTTGTTGAGTGATTGTGTGCAACTTCTTTATGTGTCTTTTTGACTGCATATTTTGAGCTCTTTTGAATAGGAATTGTCTTAATACTGTAGTACAGTATGGCTTTTTTCTAAGTTGAGACACTGCTAAAAAATAAGAAAAGGAGACAATTCTGCCTTATGTGACAAGGTTGGATGTGTTTTATTGTTTTGTTCCTTTACAATATTCTTCCTTTGTTCTTCACTCTGGATCCTTATACTGTATCCTGAACTCACTGCAATACAAAACCAACATGATATTTGCAGTGATCCAAAATAAATATTCGTTGTTTCAATTACTTTGGTGCAGAAATAGTAAATAGAATAGTGAATAGGAACATCTGGAGCAGTCTTTGGACCAAATTTCCAAATTACTGCAGAAATATGACCTGTATATTCTAAACTTGTCTGTGTCCCTTATATTTCAAACAGTTCTTATGCCAGATCTCTATGAAGGTGAGACAATTCATCTCAACAGGACTGACCCACCGGGAAATAAAAGATCACTTTAATCACTTTAAGTTACCAGGAGACTTTATATAAAAGATGCACTTTCCTGATTATACATCCTTGTCAGAAATACCAGGAGAGTGACTGTTTTGTGTGGCTTGTATATCTGCTTTAAGGCTGCTGTGACAGCAAATCTTGGCAGAATTAAATATGAATCTTTGCATGTGGTTTCTATAAATCCGACATTTTCCACTTTACAATCCAGAAAAGATGATTGAGCAGATGGTAATGCAAGCCACTGGATTTATGCAATTTTTTGCTAAAACTGGGAGTTTTCACTCTCAAGAGCAGCTTATATATGAGGGACTGAAAAGGCTGAATACTAATTTTTTGGCAAAGCACCATGCTCACATAACCTAGGTACACAAATACTAGTTATAAATAAGCTGACTGTAGGAGGTACAGAAAACAAATTCTTTCTGTGTCAATGAATTATCTCTGAAGTCAATTTCATATATGCATATATATATATATATTTGTGTGCAATCTTTTAATACATTTATAAAACAAAGAACTAATGCCTGACTACATTTAGGTAATCTAAATAAAATATGTTAAACCCCAAAAAATCTAAGGACCAGGATGCATGAAGCATGGGCCACGACATAATAATGAATGCATTTTTATTTTAGGAATTCTTCTCAGGAGCTGCTATAATCAGTGACTCAATGCATAACTTATTAATAATGCTTCATGAGATGCTCTTTCAGCAGGTTTTCAACTTTCCTACTGGGGCCCCATGCAAACTAAAAACAAAGCCCTGCATTTTATTATTGCTCTATTATTCTTCCAAGCTTTCCCTGAAGGCTGAAGTCTCTGCTTTGCCTAGGTACAGTGTGCAGAATAAGGAGGTCCCACAATGTTTTCAATGACGGTGCTTTCATGTTTGTCACTGGATGATCGTTTTGGTCATAGGATATTTCCGGGGTATCTGTCATGTTTATCCAAGATTTCCAGTCAAAACCACCGTATTAACCCTACCATAAGGTCATGGAAGGAAAATCCATCTCTTCTACTATCAGGCACAGCAACACTGATGTTGAGCATGTTCTCATTCTCAGGCACCACTGGAGTCAGTAGGAAGCAAGGGGATTTTCCAGGAAGTAATTCGGCCAATTCCAAACCTTCCAGCAGTGCCTTTCACTTGCTTTTTAACAGAGAGATTCCTTGAGCCATTGAGTGTCCCACCATGACCTGTGTTTTTACCATGTCTGTCACCAATGTACTTGTGTTGACAGTCATGCTGCGGATGGACTTCTGTGCCCTGTGAGAGTTAACCAGCCTTCACATAGACACAGCAGGCTGTGAAGAGCAGTATTTAGGACAAGCATCCTAGACTGAAAAATCCTCCAGCAGGGATTGTCTTTATTTGCAACTCATACAGAGTTGAGCACATTTTTTGGCTCTTTACACTGAGCAATAATTCTTAATAACAGTACTGTCTGCAGGCCAGAAATGCTCTGATTCATCTCAGCTTGTAATTCTGGAGCCTGTATTAATGTTTCTTCATCAGCTTTTTTTCTGAATGGATCCTACATACTTTCATACCGATCAGGGTGTGATTTCTATTTTTTTTTTTTTTTTTTTTTTTTTTTTTTTTTTTTTATTGTGGCTTCCAGCCTCCCCTACCCTTTATAAATGCCCTTTAGATTTCCCATTGCCTGCTTGATGATGCAAAAACCCAATGCATTAAAATGCCCACTAGCCTTGGAACATATCCTGGTAGTGCTTCATGGTATAAATCCTTGCAGAGCAGTCTTAGGACTCCAGCAGTCTCCTGAAGTCTGTTGACCATTGCAAGAGCTTTGTGATTCACTTCTGCCATTCTTGTCAGTTCCCCAAAGAATCATTAAGGATGTTGTATGGGTAGAATATTATAACTTCATAATCACATGCAGGTAATTTAAATGAAGGGCACAGCACTTTTGCTTGCCATCAAAAGCATGTCTGTTGCCTATTACTTCTGAAAGTCCCCTCTTTCCCTTCAGCTTTTGCTCAGTCCATATTTCTGATCAGTAGCAGATGGAAGAAAAAGATTAAACTTACACATAAGGACCAGATCCTGCAGTCTTAGCTCCTTTCTTATACTGGCAGTTTTCCCATTGACTTCAGTGCCAGAGTAATAAACGCAGGACAGCTGGATCTGTAGCAAAGATATTATTGTCAGCTTCCTCTAAGTTTCTCAGAATACTTTTCACAGACTGATTACTGAGACATAGGGAAGAATATTTTTCCTACCCAATTTCTTGTTTATGTTCACTATGTCTAATGAGATTCCACTGTGCCAAAGTAATGCATTTTAAATTTAACATTCAAATTGTAATTCACAATAGCTATGTTGCAAAGGCGACGATACCATCCAAAAGACTTGACATTGGTCTGGTACAGGTGAGTCCTCTTTCCCGGGGACTATCTGTGGAATCATGGGTAAATCCTTTAACTATTTTGTCCTTCTGTTTCAAGAACTGATCCTTTTCAAACACTTGTTGAATATCTGGGTAAAATTAACTTTGCAGGTAGTAAGTAGCATTGTGAATACCATAAAGCATATATAGATCACATTGGCCACCCAATTGAACATATTTTACATCAAAGATAAATCACAATGAATCATTCCACATGGACTTGCCTACTTTAAAAGGAGCTGATTTATTTCCAGAGTCTAATAAACAATTCAAGTGAGTCATTATTTTAACTTTGTATACCTTTCCTGTTTATAAGCAGTAGCGAGAACAATCTGGAAATTATTTCAGAAGGCATTTTCATTTTTGCAAAACATACTCCCAGACTTTGTCTTCTACAACATGCTCTCTCCTTACACTGAAGATATTTTGGGGACTTGGGTTTTATTTAATTCTAAATCTTGAGAACAGAAATCTTGTTAATTTTCTGCAAGTAAATAAGGAATAACAGCACATCCATTAACAAATATGCATTTGCTAAGTATAAATCATCACAATTCCAGTAAACTCAGTAGAAGGATGATCCCATGGTTAGGTTATTCAGGCAGAGTTTCCTTCTCTGTCCATATGTTTCCTGCATGACTTGGAACATCTAAGCCTCATCCTACTTCCTTTTTCCTTACTTAATTGAAGCATCTTATTTTCTAGGCTTTCTCTGTTATTAATGGAGAAAAATAGGCACCTCTAATGTGCCTACCCATTATCTGTACCCATCCTTGAGACGGGATGGGACTGAGCAGAACTCAGTTGTTTGATTTTGATAGGTGCCTAGCTACATTTGTGAGCCTTGTCCTTATTTTCTCTGTGTCCCTTCTTCATTTTTAAAATAGAAATAATTTTAATACTCTCCTAAGATTATCTTGGTGTTGACACCTAAAGAAATTATTAATAATGTATCAGTGAACTGAAACCAATGAAGTGTGGGAAGACCAGTCAACAGCTTCTTAAAACAGCTCTTAAGACTGGTAAACAAGACAAAGAATTTCAACATAGATATAGTAGTGGCAAAAATTTAGCACCCACAGTCTGAGAGCATGGGAAAGATCTAGAAAAATAAAAAATACTGTGACTTGCTGGTTTGGTATAACTAGTGTAGATTTGATGTAAATGAAATAGCTTAAGTAAGTTTGACTAAGGTCCAAGCATTTCTCCAACAGGCAAAATAAAAGGATTAGGTCAGTGTAATAATCCAGTGCTCTTGTGTAGATTATCCCAGACCTATTCACAAGTATGTAATTTTATTCTGCACTAAAGCCAAAGTTTCCCTCATAGGCTTTTTTGTAAATTCATTGAACCGATTTCACAATCAGAAGTACATGGAGTTTTTCTAAGTGCTCATGGTATTATTCATTGTTATGATTAATCATTTGTATATAGTGTCATGTGTACTCATGGTTTCCACCACAGTGTGTGCAGATGCACGCATTGGTCTGCAGTTTTCAAATTACAGCCCCCTGAAATCCATTAGGAATTTCAATCCTGTAAAGCAGAAATGCTCACGAGAGGCAGAAATAAGGAGGAAAAAACGAAAAGAAAGTTAGATTAATATCAGCCTAAATAGGAACAATCAGATAGTAGGTAAATAGTGAGGAGGTAAAAGATATTTATGTGTTAATAGGTTGTAATAAAACAATGAGATGAAACTAAGCAAAAGAAAATTTAGGTTGAAAATCTGGGAACTTTTCCTAATAGTGAGCTTTATTACACTAGAAAGACCCTTCTGGGGAAGTCAGTGGAAGCAGTGTCAGGTGAGACAATTTGCCACAGAATGGAAAACCTTTGAGTACAGGGAGAAATATTCCACTGGAAATGGACGAGTGGGTTTACCTACTGTTTCTTTGCTATACAGCTGAGGGATATCAGAATTAGAAAAAAATATAAATCAAAAGGGAGAGACACAGGTTTGATTCCCAGACTTGATAGAGATTTTCTGTGAGAACTTGATTAAATCACTA
This sequence comes from Athene cunicularia, assembly GCF_003259725.1. Classification (NCBI taxonomy): domain Eukaryota; kingdom Metazoa; phylum Chordata; class Aves; order Strigiformes; family Strigidae; genus Athene; species Athene cunicularia. Next base: position 14,885,575 of record NW_020799097.1, read on the forward strand.
AAGTTCTCATTCAGAGCTGACTGGGAAATGAATGTCACTACTATGTAGAATGTCAAGGTTCAGGGAAAAAAAAAAAATGTCCGTAACCAGGGTGAACTTTGGCATATTGCACCGCAGTGAAATTCTGTGGGAATAAGGAAGGCAATGACCTCCCATTCCCTTGGTACTGCTCAGCTCCCTGGCTGTTCACTTGGCAACCATCTGGAGTCAGAGCACTGAGGCATCCTTCCAGCAGGTGCCATTTGTGCTTACAGTGTCTTCTCTGGGTACAGCACAAATAAAAACATGTTCCCACAGGGTTAGATGTTCAGCCTAGTCTCCCCTTGCTCTGCCACAGCTCCTTGCTTTTCATATATACTGGGCTGATACAGAACAAGCTCTTCCCCATTACTGCCCCAGGGAGGGCTACTTCAGATTTCACAGGGGAGACTGGTTGGGTCGTTGTTGGCTGCTGGGAGAGAGAGCAGCAGGGTTTACATTTGCAGCTCTGCTCCCTTCTGACTTTGTGCAACTGGTATCTCAGTGTCCACAGCAGCTGCCCGGGTAAGGATAACTGCAGCGTTGGATCTCTCCCCGAGCTCCTCTGTGGAACAATGTACAGTTGTCATATAGAAAACCCACACCATGATCTGCTGCTTTGGTAAATGAAGATCCAACACATTTCCCCATTACTTGCGCTGTCACAGTTGATGAGTTTTCGCTGCCTTATGGGCAATCTGTGAAATGAATGCTCCTCACAGCCCTCAGTCACTTGCACAACAAACAGCCACTAAACATTTTGCTGCCTTAGGCAAGCAGGGATTGATGGATATGTGTGAACTGGCTCTGGCTGCTTGTTCCTCCATTTGCTTCTTCCAAGATATTTGGGTTCCTGTTCACTGCTCTGTTTGCTGTCTGAGTTGTCTCTTAGCAGAGAGGCCAGGATGAAGCAGGTGTGAGGAAGAGGAACAAAGAAACATAGTTCTTGGAATCTGACAAACCCTCCAGCCTAGGCAATGGTGTTCTTGAACATACACTTTTACTTTTCCTTCCCAAAGACTTTTCTCTGTCTGCCTGCACACACTGCATTTTCTTTTCCCATCAATCATGGCCCTTACAGAATCAACTGCTTTGAATGGGCTGTGCTGCAGTTGCAGGCAAACCACAATGGGAGCATCACCTGAAACATGAATTGTCTTATAACCTGGAAATGGCACAGACCTGTTCAGCTGTCAACAGTAAGATCTATGGCTTATTTGACTTAATATATGGTTAGAGTGCAAAATTTCTCTAAGATATTCACCTACAGCTGGAAATTAGTAAAATATGAAAACACCCATATTTAGCTATTTAATGTAACCTCCTGCCTTTTACCCATAGGATTTCAATAATAGTTGTGCCCAGAACTCTCATGTGCAGAGGTGATACTGCATTTGGGGATTTGTTCAGATGACATAAGAGACAGTCTTTGTCTCAGTCTAAGTAAGCGGTACAAAGAATGGAAGAAGTATTTGCTGTTGCAAAGGTGAGTGACAACACAGTGACAACATATTTGACATGGGGAACAGTTAAATCTTATCTCAGTGCTTTTACAAGTCCTCTCCAGTCTCATTCTAGTATTTCATTCAGCTGTGTTCAAGCAGGATTTATACATGCACAATATATATATAGCTGCCAGCAACAAAGGTGACTTCTTACTATCTCACTGTAGTGAGATATATCTGTAAAATAACCTGAAATTAAATCTGTAAATGCTACCTAAAGCACTGTTACTTTCTTGTTTGACTGATACTTGGCAAAGAAGCTTTTATTCATGTCGACTAATTTTTGGGCTGCAGATAATGCTGATAAAAGAAGCAGATGTTAGGAGATGACTGGACATACATGTTAAAAATTCTTATTTGCTGCAGCGATGTCTTGTGTATGGGCCCATTTTTTCCTGATGAATCACAGCACCACTAGTCAGTCGTTACAAGGTGCTACAAGCCAGCCTTCTGTTAGTAGTGGAGGCAGATGCTTGACTCTCTGTGTATAAAAATTATCTATAACCACTGCTACAGTCAAGATCTCAGTATACCAAAGTACTCCTGTCTTAAGCATCTGCAGAAACAGACTCCAACAGAAAACATCAAGGAACACAGTTATGTGCCTTGAATGTGTCCTCTGCAACTCCAGGGCTATTAAATAACAGACTGAGGTGGGAACTGCGGTTAACTAAAGCAGAACTTGGTGCATTGCCATAACGTAATAAAGGTCACTTCCATGTAGTAAGAAGGATTGCTTTTGCTCTGAGTAAGTAGATCTCACCAGGATACATGGTAAATGGGGTGTGCAGTGTCAAACAGAATCCTCTTTTCAGACCACTGAATAGCAACACTGTCAGCGCGCTATGCCAAACATACTACCTCCAGGATTTCTGTAGGGAATGTACTATCTAATGAAATTTGGTTGGCAAAGCCATATATTCTGAGTCTGCTAACCCATCTTCCTGTTCAACATTTCTTAGTGTGCTGGGTGTTTCAATTAACTGTTACTGAAAGCAAACTGAAGCAAAACGCAACTTAAATTCTCCACCCTTTTCTTAACTGCAAGCACAGATAATCTGTAACTCATTCTTAAACACACATGTAAGCCTCTGCAGACTGGAAGCCAAAGAGTTCAATGTAGATACTGCATTCAAAACTCCTTAAGTATGAAGTAAAACATGACCAGTTTATTTTCTCTTTTCTTTGGATTTATGCAAATTAGCTTGAATAATTTCCAAATCTCAACTCTCACCAATAGGTGGCACCAACATTTTCTACTTTCTTCATGTCACGTTTCCAGTTGCTAGATTTAAAGTCTACCCCAGTACTAAATTAACTGTTAGAGCATGATGAGTTCTGTTCTGTTCTTTTTCTTGCAGATTTTGGCTGATCACTGTGCAGTGGTACATGTTTTGTTCTCTAAGCATTTCACAAACTTTGTGTGGGATGTTTTACTAGATGCATTACCAATAATTCAGACCGCTGTTCTCTTTCACGTTGTGGGAGTCATTTTAACAATACTTTATGGGAGTCTGGCTTCAGGGTGGGTTTTTTTTATGTTTAATGGATTTCTTAAGCCTTTCATACAAAAATGTTACTGTATGTATCAACTTTTTTTAAAAAATGATCTTTCATTCCCCTCTCTGCAGGTAATAAAAAATTGAAAAGTAGACTAGAAAGTCAAGCAGCATTTTTTTCCTGCTTCACCATTGTATGACTGTAGCCTTTACAGACAAGGTTCTACTGAAAGTAGTTTTATAGCTATTCCCTGAAATGTTTCAATCGTGTGAATTTCATAGTTATTTTGAAGAGTATGCTACTAAAACTCTGCCATAGGAAAAGGGACTGGGACCAAAAGCAAGCACAACTGCAGCAAAATCAATTAACTGATTTAGAGAATAAATACTAGCCTTTTGGGGGCAGGATCCTTATGCCTGACATACAGATCCACTACATGTAACCAGTAACTGCATTAGAGTCCAAAGGTTTTGTTTTCAAATCATAAGTTGCCTGTTCCAGTTTGATTCTCAATGGTCAAAAGATTTTAGTTTCCCAAATGAGATTCACAGACAAGACTGTTTTCTTAGGCTCTCATTTTGAATTTGCAGTCATCATTACAAGAATGTGTTTTCAGGATTGTAATAGTCATTCTGTGAATCATAATCCCAAGTGTTATAACTCATATTTTTAGGGATGTGAGGTTTCACAGACTATTTCCTATTCACCTGAACTCAAGTCACTTATGGTCAGGAAACAAGAATGCTGCTTCATCTAAAATGTAAAGTTTATAGCCTGCCTACCTACCTGCCTGTATGCACAAATCCTTTCAAAGTGTTTATTCCGTTTGCTGTCCTGAGGAACACTGTGAAAACAGAACCTATCGCATGGATGATTGGCAAGATTAATGAAAGTTTGGTCATCTAAGTGCCAATTACATAGAAGTTAGTCTCCTTCTAACATAATTTATACACCTGACTTGTCATATTTATGTCTTTTTCATGAATCAAACCAAACCTGATTGATCCTGTACCACCTTGTTGCATTCTGAATATTCACTTCCCCAAGCCTCATATTCACAGACTTGTCAGGTGCTTAGAGTAATTTCTTCAATTGAACACCACATTTACATATACAACATGAGCACATGAACTGAAGCAACTCCTAAGACACTAAAAACTAACCATCAGTGTTCTTTACATCTCTGGTAACCTTGTGGTCAAGTTTTGTTCATGCCATACTGGCAAAAATCCACAGGCAACAACTGAAAATGCCCTTTGGCTTGAATGTAAATTCTTGAGTTACTCTAATGACTTCAGTGGTGTGAATATGCCCTCAAATGGGAGACTTTACCTTATCCAAACTTTTCAGGAAACTCAGTACATTTAAAATAGTAATTATCCCACTCCTTAAATGATTTAACAATTTGCTGGCTTTTATACAGCCTCAATTAATCTCTCCCTTTTTTATGCTGAACATACTGGAGTTTTCCATTTCTCTACAACTGACTGATTCAAAAACACACACCTATGGCTGAAACTTGTTTAATTTGGGATTTTAGGTATCCACCCTGTATTACAAAAGCAGCCTGTATGATGCAATATTGTTTTCAGCAGCAGACTTTGTAAAACAAGTATTGAGTAATCAGAACGTATCTTTATCCTTCTGTGTGCTTAGTGACCTTACAAGTCTGGATGATGGACAGCAATTTAGCAAGACACCAAATAGTCAGGAGGAAAAATAAAACTTTGCTTATATTTCACAATAAACAGAGAATGACTGCAGAGCCTCACAGTCATGTTGTTTTATATTAGGGAAGCATTTGAAACCTTTCACTTTTAGACATGGGCATATGCTCTAGGGATATCTGGAAGCAGGAACAAGAAACTTTCTCTTTTTACATTTTATGGAGTAGCTGTCAGAAGAGCAGCTGTACAGGTGCAAGATATTTCTTGACCTAGCCATTAGCACTAAACAGAGATTGTTCAATAATTATTAGATTTAAAATTAAATAAAATAAAACAAAATCAAATTAAGAAAATAAATAAATGCTATTTAATATGCTTCAATCTGCTTCTCAAATGCATCATAAAGAACAGTGTGATGAATATGGTACAGAAAATTAAGGGGATCAGAGTGACTTGTGCAAGTAGTGATGCTTTCCAAATAAATCCATGACAAAGGGCTTAATAACATAACTCAAGTTTCACACTCTGTCACAGAGTCCAACAAGCAGATATCATGTGGTTGATATATAGTCCATTTAGGAAGTAGATCAGAGCAGCAGCTACCTGTAGCTGTTTAATTGTAGTCATGGTACAGCTGGTGTTGAGGTGACTGTTGAGGGAGTTTACATACTCAGGAGCAGAGTAAGAAGGCACTGTCTTGCCAGGGTTTGTGTGTCCTTCACTGTGTAGCACAACCTGAGTCTTCCTCTGCCATTAGGCACCCAAAAACAGTTAGTCAAAGGAGTTATGACTGGATTTAACAGATCTCACTGGTATGAGTGGTACCTGAAGTCACAATTGTTGCTGACCTTATCCTTGTTGACTGTCTTGCACTTAGCCTCTATTCAGACTGCAGGCATCTCCCACCCTCACAGCAAGCAATGTTGGAATTCAGAATTCCAATGTTGAATTGTCTGCCCGCTAATTTTGTAGGAGCAGAACAGACACAAGGTCTCCTGGGTCAGACACAGAGTACAACTTGCATCTCAATGTGTCCTGGAGCAGATACGCTGCAGAGCAGGGTATGAGGTTTCCAAATGCATATACCCTGTCCAGTCTCTTGAATACAACAAAAGAAAAGGAATGGCAAGTGCTCCAGCTACCATCTCAAGCTCATACTCAGAATCATGTCTGCTTTCCAGGACAAATGTAACTGTTGGGCACAGGCTTCCTGACTTGCCCTGACTCATGCTCCTCTGTGCTCAGAAAGGAAAGAGTTTTAAAAAGAATTAAGCACAAATAGGTACAGTTTGACACTCGGTAGGAAGAAATTATTGCTGAAATTAGGTTCATACCCAATTTTGGAAGACAAACACCTCAAAAATTCTACTGCCTATGGCTAAATAGAGCATAGTTCATGCAATCCATCTCCTCTGACTCTCGCCATGTACAGTCTAGGTGTCTACACTGGAACTAGTGACTTTAGGCTCAATAGAGGGAAATAGATGCTTTTAAAGAGTGAGTCATCTGACCTATTTTAAATAGTCCGTTAGGAAGAGAAAAATGAAGGTCTGGAAGTGCCTGTTTTTTTCCACTGACTCTTTAAGAAATCCAGATAACTAGATCAGAAACTATCTATGTAGGTGAATCTGACCTCATGTATCCTGGAGCACCCACTGCTAAATTGCAATTCACATTATCCAATTTAGGCAGTGACTGACAACGCGATGCCAACATTTATAGCTTAACTAAGAATCTATGTAGAGGTGGTACAGCTGGTTGGGAAGGAACAAACAAGCAATTAAAGGAGTACATTTTCTTCCCCTGAATTCAGTCTCTGTGTGGTTTTGTTTTTATGACTTTGTCAGAGAAGCAGCAGTCTTTGCTAACCTAAGTCTCACAGCAGACAGAAATGTCTATATGAGGGAAGGCAGAAAAAAAATTACATCTCAGAAAGTTAGATTCTGGGGGGAAGGGGAGGAATGACAGGTTTTTTTCTGAACCAGTAATACATTTATTAAGGTAGGAATCCAGTATCTAAATTTGGTTGCTAACAAACTAGTCCTTCACAACTAAATGCCTAAGTTTTCAATAAATTCAGTGGACTAAAATAAGCTTGCTCAAGATTTACATAGTTTAGGTATACTTCTCTCCACTGACTGTAGCAACCCCTCAGGGTGATCTGCCTAAATCACATGTTAATTCACCACAGAGTGAGGAAGATGATAGGAATTCCCGGGGACTCCATCCACACAGACTGAGTCTCCATCATCACATCTCTTTTAGCGACATACAGGATTAGCTCACTCCTTGTCTAATCTGGATGGCAGTGGCACTCTTGCATGAGAGATTAGTGCGTAACTCCCCCTACTTCTGAGAAAGTACAGGCGACTCAATAACGCACCTGTGAATTTTTTAGGCTAAGAAGGGAGTCACTCCAGGAATGTAAGATCCTAAAGCACTAGGAAATATCAGACTGGACCCTCATTTGGATCTTCAGACAGTTTTACATGGCTCAGATCTCACCATATATGATCACGATGTTTACAATGCTTCAGCATAGGTCACAACTTGATCTCTTGTTTCCAAGGGTCGGTTACATCAAGACTGAACTCTCAGCTGTACATATATTATTCTCTCATGTTATGCTTTTTTAAGCTTTTCCATTGATCATTTTTACATTACAATATTGCATTATCTTATATGGGCCTGCAATTTCTATGTTCTCAAAAAAAAACTTAAAAACCAGAAATAAAACTGATTTAGTTTTCATTAATGTTGCTTTAATATATATGAGGATATTCTCACATCATCAGATCTCTCACAGTTATCCCATATTTGAGAAACTGCATCTTGGACTAATTTGATATCACTTTCCTCTGCCCATATTTGTTTTCAGCCATACAGGATGAAATTAAATGAATTCATATTGTAAGTTCCTAAAAATGAAAGTCATCTTTGTATAGAATCTGAAGTAGTGATATCTTGGGTGGCTGCCCAAATATTTAATCCATACAAAAGTTTTATTATTGATGCAACATTGTTGGTTGCTAAAGATAGAAAGTCAGCTGCAGTCACAGTCATCGTATATACTCTAAAGATGGTTTGGCACAAACTTTTACATATCCTAGATTTCTCTAACAAATGTCTCATTGGGCGTCAGGTTGCTATTATACTACTTTAAGACATGCAACAGGAAGTAAGGAGATGGAAACTTGTGAAATCTATCCTCCAATTTCTTCCACTGGAAAGAATATTAAAGAATATTTTAGGAATACTCTGCCTGGTCCTATTTACCAAAATCTGCTCACTTTCTTTTTCACTTATATGCTGGTTTTAACTGTGTGCTTCACCTTTATGCTGGTTTTAACTCTTTGCTAAGAATACCCCTAGGTAATTAGTTTTCACCTTCTAGGCTGGTTGTGAATGACTCAAACTCTATCGAGTATTCACTACTTAAATTTTGAGTCTAAGAACTGGTTCAATTCATTGGACTCGCTGTTAAACTGCTGTCAAATTGTTTCCAATTCCTCCTGTGCTGAGCATGGCACATTACTTACTATATTTCCAATGAGGCACTCAGTCATGACATGAGAAAGTCTTGATATGAAGGCTCCATCATTTCCCTCTATAGTCTACTTGAACAACATTCATACCCCTCAGTTAAAAATGTGTGCTTTATTTGTACGCTATAGCTTTATCTTGCAGTTGTTGGTTCTTATTACAGCATCTGGGGCTTGTCTGTAAGCTGGTTTACGTGACTTAATGACTTACCCATGTGTGACCGCCATTTGTTTAGCTCCTGGATACTCTCAGCTCTTAACAAAGCATTAACCTCAAGTGGATGTGGTATGGGGAGCAAGCATACAGGGAACAGAGATTGTTTCCACCCTCTTTTAGCATTGCCTGTGGAAGATCATCTCCAAGTTGCATTTGCAGTTGGTAGCCCACACATTCAGAGCAGGGCTGGATCCACTCCCTGTGTTTTTCAGGTTGCCTCTTTCTTAAGAAAATGCTATCAGTAACCTCTAAACACAGAGGTGGAAGTCAAAATGCATAGCAGCTTTTACTCAGCCATTTTCAGTCTGGCTTGTGTCTGTGGTGGAACATCAAGAGCCTGCTGTATGCGGACACACCTGGATAGTTTGCAGACCTTTGTGTCCAAAATGTCTCTGTTTCCATAACTCCAACTTCTGTGAACTATGACTCATGTCTGTCAGCTTGCATTAAGAGGTTTAAAAGGAAGGCGGCATTATAGATCTACTACTGTGTTACTGATAAGTGTGAGAGATTTTTTTTTTTAAAAAAAAAAGACATGTAGCAAATGTAAAAATAAATACTCATTTGTCTGGCTGTCTTTGAACCCCCTGATAAGGCACCTCCTATGGAAAACAGCAGAGGTGAAGCTTCCGCTCCACCCACCCTTGTGCAATTCACCTGTTCTGACAAGGGATTTTAGTATTTCTGGAGACATTTTTAATTGCTTATGATAGCAATTTAATTGCTTACAGAGGAAGAATGAAAGAGAGAAAAAAAACGGAAATCTCTTTTGAACATCTTGATCTATTTGAATTACATGGGATAATCCAAAGTTAATTTAAGTAGAGAAAAGAACATAAGGAAGACTCATAGAGTATTAAATTGTATTCAAGTAAGAGTTAGCATTAGGAATCAAAGTTATGGAGAGTATAGCTAGGATAGTGCATTGGATTTATATTTGGCTTGTATATAGAAAATTTATACTTGAGAAACATACAATTTTTTACAGAGAACAACAAACATTATTATCACCATTATAGTTTGGAGAAACTATAGACTCATAAACTAAGACTATGAATTAAATGCCGAAGGACAAAGAAAACTGCTAACAGAACTAGGTCTCTTGACTCCCACTCTGTGTTTTTTCCATTGGACCTTACCGTATGAAGAATAAATCACAAACACCAATTTTAAGGAGCCCTTCTCTTTTTGTCTTTATCAGACATTACATATTGTATTGCTTACATAAATGGAAAAGAGGAAGCCTTTCTTTGCTTTCCACAAAGCTTTAGAAACCCAACTGAAAGTAGTTACAAGCTGTAAGAGACCTGGTGGAGTACTAATATATGTGAATAGTTCATACTTCTGGAATATTTTAAAATTTGAGTTCTAAGCTTCAACAAAAGCAATGATATAATAAAAAGGGAATCCAGAGTGGGCTGTACATTAAGAAGAGATGCAGAGCATCTCTAATGTGCACATAGATAGTCTTGCTGCCCTGAGCAGTAGGATTACATTACATTAAGATGGCACCTGTCTGTTGGCTCGTCTTGCTGATTATATCTTTGCTCCTTAGACTGTCAGCTTTTGGTTCAGCTTTTTGTTTGTGGCTCTTGTTCTGTCCGATTATAGACTGATCCTCAGCTGTCCCAGAGCTGCCTCTCCCAAAATTTACATTTGTGTCTGAGAGCTGCTATTCCCTCTCACCAGCTGCTTGCCCCACCTAATAGTTCCTCTTTGTTTCATGATCGCTTCTTTTGTCTATTTATGTATACATTAATGCACGTAATTTTAGAATATACTTGTAATGCTTTAGCCCAGAAGCGAGTCATCCTAATTCTGAAATGCTTATATCTGTAACTTGCCTTTTTCTTGACATTAACAGAATCCAGTTTAATTTTCTCTCATGCTGCAAAGAAAGGGTAATTTTTTAAAGCCTCTGTGGAGCTGTTTCTTTTCTCTGTGGAGCTTTCGTGGTGTACCTATCTCAGCATGATACAAATTTCAGTGAGGTTCATTTCCCCCCCGCCCACTATTGTGCAAGCGTTAGGAGCCAAGGATAGTCATATTTTATAAATTAAAAAGAAATCAGTCAGTACACTGAAGCAATTAGTGTAAATGAGTTCAACAGACAAACAGGCAGACAGAGTTCGCTGTGCTGTTTGTCTTTTCCTGCCCCCACAGCCTTAAGTGTAGTACAAGAGCTAAATGAACAGAGTGAAAAATGACCACATATCATGGGCCAGGTTCCAGCCTCAGTGACAGAGTTGTAAATTCAGAGTAAGAACATAAAACCTGCCATCCTGGGTGAGCGTGAAAGTCCTTTTAGTCCTTTTAGCTCGGTCCTGGACAACAGTGGGCAAAAGCAGCGGCCTAGGACAAGAGTAAGGCAGATAAAGTGGTATTTCTCCTGCGGTAGCCTGTGACCTGGAGGCTAATTTAGTGGAGACAGAGACTTAGTCAACAATAGAGTTTAATATCCACAAGTAGACCTCTCCTTCACGATCTAGTCCCTTCTTATATCTCTGTATGTTTTGGGGCCCCGCAACATCCCAGTGCAGTGAACCCTATAACTTCAGTACATTTTAAGTGAAAAAACCCTTGCTTTCAACCAACTGCCTGATCATTTCACTGGATGGTCATTCCTGCATTTTAAAAAACCGGGACTGTATTTTCCTGTTTGCTATTTTTGTGCCATTTGTAATTTTATGATAATTACAGCGATGCCACTGGAGGCCCTTCGAACTGGTGTTGCTGTAAGACAAGGTCAGAGACCTATTTTTAAGAAATCTGATTAATTCAAAAGTCCAGCTGCTACCTTTGTCAGGATAGCCTCCATAAACATCACTGTTTGCAAGATAAAAGCCCTTAGGAGCATGCATTAGCCAGGGAGAAGGGAAGGAGGTTAGGGATATATAACCTGAGAGGTGCCTGGAGATGCTATGCATTTTAAACGCACCACTCTTCAAGACATCCAGATGTCATAAACAAAGGAGCCTGTTCCACAGGTATAGCCAGGACCAGAGGTGCATGTAGGTATGCAGAATTTGCAGTAACCCTTAAGGGCCGGGAAGGTTTCTGGAGCACATGTCGTAAGAGGAGCGGCTGAGGGAACTGTGGGTGTTTAGTCTGGAGAAGACGAGGCTGAGGGGAGACCTCATCACCCTCTACATCTCCCTGAAAGGAGGGTGCAGAGAGATGGGGGTGAGCCTCTTTAACCAAGTAACAAGAGATAGAACAAGAGATAATGGCCTCAATTTGCACCAGGGAAGGTTTAGACTGGATATTAGGAAGCATTTCTTTACATAACAGGTGTTGGAATGGGCTGCCCAGGGAGGTGGTGGAGTCCCCATCCCTGGAGGTGTTTAAGAGTTGGGTTGACATAGCACTGAGGGATCTGGTGTAGTTGGGAACTGTCAGTGATCAGATGATCTTCAAGGTCTTTTCCAACCTAAATGATTCTGTGATTCTGTGATCCTGTGCCTTCCAGAAGCTGGGAGAGAAGTTGTGCCTGGCTCCTGGAGTTTATGACAACTGCTGCCCTGCTGTCTCCACTCTCACCTTTGCAGTCCTCAGAAAGCATGACTATCCACACTGTCCTGGCCCTACAAGGTGCTCTAGTTCACTTCCATTTGTGGTTAGACTAACCCCACGTTTAGGATGGTTCCAGAGTGAAGAAGCTTGTGTTTTCCAATGTATATTCAAAAGGCCATATTCAAAAGATGAGCATCACCATGTTTCTAAGCTAGGCCCCTGTGGCTCTATCTCTTCGTGAACACAGTTCACATATTATCAGATAGGCTGCACACAAAACCAGTGTTGTCCAGAGTTCTGACTCCAAGGAAACAAGTCTGTTTCCAGGAGGAGAACCATACATTTCTGGCCATATCAGCAGAGTGCACATGGCATTTTAGCTTAGATGTGGAACCTGTATGATCACCACTAGCTACCTGGTTGTTCTAGGTATTTTGTAAATGTTGGATTATGGCTAGATTAGGATCAAGATTTTAACAAAAAGAAAAAAAAGAAAGAAATACCATCACCATAAATAAAAATGCTGAGTCTTCAAGGCTGAGGTTAACAACTTCCAGTTAAAGTCAAGGGAAAGAGAAGCACCTTCCAGTCTTCAACTTTAAAGATACCTTCAAAGTCTGGGGCAGCACACCATTATCATGTCAGTTACTGCAGGCTCTGCAGCATTCCAGAAAGGATCTCCAACAGTCAAAACCATATGCACCACCTTCTTGAGAATGATCTCCCATTGGAAACAAGAGAATTTTCCTACAGGAAGACTCCTGGACTCATCCCTTCATGTTCAGCTACTGCTGCAGTATTGCCAGTTGTGAAAACTTTCTACTAGTAACCTCTAAGTGGATCCATCCAACAGCTGGGATTTGCTCTTTCTGTATAAGTGTCCAACGTTACTATACAAAATATTTGCTATACGTCCCAGGGCTAACTTTGCAATAGCCAGATCATCTCATCTTCTGTGGTGTTCCTTGGGTTTCCCAGTCTTTGTTATAGCAATCTCCTACATGTCTCTTAACTCCTACCCTGATGTTGAATAGGTGACTAATCTGTATAGCTATGTAAATATTTAGGAGAAATCAGTCTCCTGGGATATGTGCTGTAGTTGACCCCAGAAGTATCAATTGACCTCCAAAAGCAGGTGATGATAAGCAAGATATGAGTGAGTCTGTGGGTATTCCCAAAAACAAAGATGGAGGAGCCCACAGTGGAGCATCTCTTGACATGATATAGATGGAGAATGTTGAGGCAGTAAAGGTATACATGAGAATACATACACATCCTCAACTTCAAACTACTCTTTTCTCTTAGCAGACCCTTGGTTATGAATATGACATGCCTGTGCAACCTAAGAACCTTCAATTCACAGAACTTGCAACATATTCAGAGGGATTAGAATATGCAAGCAAACATATTTAGCCCAGCAGTCTATTGTACCCCTTCATTCAGACAGAGAAGGTGGACCACTGCACATAGGAACAATGAGCTCATCTCATGCTTTCTCCATAGAATAATTGCAAAACGGGCTTTTGCATTCTACCAGTTGAACACAGTGCTTAATCGCAGAAACCACCACAATGATGTACTGAGGTGGACTCATTGGTGTTAAGCAGCATGGGTACAGATCAAAAGGAATCTACTGTGGTATCTTTGAGAGGATGGTAGTCTCTTGTTTCTGTAAATGAAGTCTTGGAGACAGCTGTACTATTTCTCCAGAACTGATATTAATTCCTCAAACACTGCTGTGAATGCATCCTTCTGCATCCTGAAGAGCTTGCTATAGGTTACAAAAGCAAAATAACAGTGAGGTCCTTGCAAAGACTGTTCAGAACCATCATGGTTCCCTGGTAACTTCTCAGCAATTCAGATGTACTGGAGGTGAGGTGCATATGTGTATGTTTGTGTCTGAGAGACTGTTTTGTTGTTGATTCCTCCTTAACTGCACTAATCCAGTGTCTTCCCCTTTATCTGACATGAAACTGTGTCTCTGAAGTGTTCTGTGTCTGAGAAAAGACAGGTCAACAACTCTCCAGTTCAGTGCTTAATACATACAAATTGAATCAACACACCAGGAAATCCTAAATCCCAGTGAAAAAGTTTAAAAAAAAATATGCAAGTTTCTTGTGCCCAAGATAACATGGAGTGACACATCGTCATCAGAGACAGTGACTCATAGCTAGGGCTTGAATTATTGGGGGGGATTATTTTATCTGTTAACTGTATCAAGCTAAGAAAGATGAAAGTGCAATCTTGAATGTCTTATTAATTGCCAAAATAATTACATCATGGGCAAAAAGTGGAGATGAAAAGTTCTTACATCAATTTCCACTCTTAGCCAGTTTATGTGTTCTTTAAAAAAAGTCTGTATCTTTGTACCAAAGGTCTCAGGCAAGTTTCATACTTTACAATCTTATGGTTTCTATCCTTTCAATGTAAAATATTTATTTTGGTAAAATGTACTGATGCTGCTGTTATTTTCTCATCCCCTCATTCAGGTATCTTTATTGTTAAAATCCCTCCACAGGATATTGCATCCTGTGTATACTTTATTCACTTTTAGTTTTACAGTGAAGGTGGCACAGTTAATGCCGCATTCTCCATGCATTCAGCTTTCTCCAAGGCATTGATCAGTGCTAGCAGTGGACTGCCTGTGTGGCTATGGATAAACATGGACATTTATGGAATCAGAATCCAACTGATTGTTAATATTAAAAAAAAAAAAAAAAAAAAAAAAAAAAAAAAAAAAAAAAAAAAAAAAAAAAAAAAAAAAAAAAAAAAAA